>NW_007232001.1:69734-156435 GCF_000164805.1 Carlito syrichta
CCCGCGGGCTCAGGCAGTACACTCACCTCAGCCTCCCAAAGGCGTGGGATTACAGGCTGAGCCACTGAGCCCGGCTACTTTTCAAGTCCTTAAAGTGGTTTGCTACGTACACCATTTGAGTAAAACCTTCACCCTTATAGAAATGTTTACTCGGTAGTTTGAGCATCCTTGATATGAAAATCCCAAATCCAAAATGCTTCAAAATTCAAAAATTTTTAAGCACCAACATGACACCACCACAAGTGGAAAGTTCCACATGTAAATACTTAATACAAACTTTGTTTCATGCACAAAATTATTTTTTAAATATTATATAAAATTACCTGTAGGCTATGTATATTAGGTATGTAAAATATAAATGAAGTTTTCATCTTCAAACTTAGGTTCTATCCCCAAGATAACTCATTATATATTTTCAAATATTCCAAAATCTGAAAAACTTGAAACACTTCTCATCCCAAGCATTTTGGATAAGGGATATACTCAGCCCATGCAGAGTATCCTGACCAGCGGAGAAATACATCAGAGAGGGAGGGATCTGTTTCAGCTAGTGGCTACTAACGGTTTGGGGTTGTTGTTGTTTTTTCTTTTTTCTTTTTGGTCTATCTTTCTGTGACATGCATTTCTTTTTTAAATTTCTTCTGTTGCTGCCTTTGAAATTACTTAAAATTAATATTCCTGCTAGTGGATTGTATAACTGATAGGAAGTCTAGCCTGGGTTTTGGTTACTATGTTCGGGTCATCATAAAGTAGATCAATCAAAAGACTTTTCATCAAAATATTTTTGTTTGTGGAAGCAAGCTGTTGTTATATCTATCAAGTTGTGGAAAGTTTAATAAATACTTGCTAGCTCTAAAAGTTGACTTGGGTGGTCATGTAAAGTAATTCCTTCAAAGATGTGCTGTCAGTGTTGCAAAGCCCTTCGAAAGGAGTCAGAATCCACTGGAAGTTATTAATAAAACATAGAATGTTTTTGTTTTTGCTCAGTGGTGAAAAGTTATTTAATATTTACCCTTTTCTAACATTTATTAGTATACTACATGTATCTTTTTATCATGTATGTTTTAAGATTAAGATGTAGTAACTTACTTAAAGGGAATCTATTTGTAAATCCACAGTCTTAGAAATCTAAATTATCAAAATTTCTTACTAATACTATCTGGCATGAAACTTGATTAGGAATAGCTCGAGTAAAGGGCTTTAAAATGGAATATTTGCCTTGTGGCGGAGACAGAAGTATTCACCGAAACCAGTTTCCACTGAATTTAGATTGTGCGTATCTCTCAGTTGAATATTTATAAGGGAAAATTTCTTACTAATACTATCTGGTTTATATAAGCCCACACCACAAAAAAATCTATGGATAGTAGTATCTGTATACCAGGGGTTCTCAAACTTTTTGTCTCAAAGTTCCTTTACACTTAAAGTATTGAGTACTCTGAAGAACTTTTGATTATGTAGATTATACCTATGGATATATTTAGTGTATTCAAAATTAAAATGAAGAAATTTTAAAATATTTATTAAGGTATTTGTATATACCACGGAGAGTAACCATTTGAGGTGATGAATATGTTAACTAACTTGAATGTGGTAATCATTTGTGTGTGTGTTTGTGTGTATATATAAACATACATTTTATACCCTAAATCATGGGTCCCCAACTCCTGGGCTGCGGACCAGTACTGGTTCAAGGCCTGTTAGGAACCGGGCTGCACAACAGGAGGAGAGGAGCCGTGGGTGAAAGGAGCTCCGCCTTCTATCAGATCAGTGGAGGCATTAGATTCTCATAGGAGCACAAGCCCTATTGTGAACTGAGTCCTATTGTGAACTGTGCGTGTGAGAGATCTAGGTTGCATGCTCCTTATTAGAATCTAATGTGTGATGGTCCCCCTCCCCTACCACCACCTCCCACTCCTGTCCATGGAAAAATGTCATCCACAAAACTGGTCCCTGATGCCAAAAAGGTTGAGGACCATTGCCCTAAATGCATATAATTTTTATTTTTCTATTATACCTCAATAAAGCTGGAAAAATATTTATCAGTGCATTTTAAAATAACAGTAACCTATTGCATACTAGCATAGATAGCACTTTGATAAAAAATGTTCTCTCCAATAATGAATTTTTAAATAAAATAATGAAAGGAGTGATGTTTTTCATTTTGTTGTATTTCTGATGTCCAGCTTAATTGAAGTTTAGATTCTCATATCTGCTTCTGTATTTATGTGTAATCTTGCATTAACAAATGTAATCTTTAAAATCTTATTATACATTAATGAAATATAAGGCAAATAATGTTTTTGTATTATTATGAAAATATTTAGAATTTCCCTGGGGTTCCTTGGCAGTACTTTGGGAACTGCTTCTCTGTCATAGTAATCCACAAACTTGATTAGGAATAGCTCGAGTAAAGGGCTTTAAAATGGAATATTTGCCTTGTGGTGGAGACAGAAGTATTCACCGAAACCAATTTCCACTGAATTTAGATTGTGCGTATCTCTCAGTTGAATATTTATAAGGGAACATCTTTGATAAAATAGATTTTTGTTACTATATTTGCACTTGAACTTTACTGAGCACATTATTAAGTTTTTTTTACAACTGTAAAATTTAGTCCTTTTGTATAACTTTGATCTTGGTGTTACTATCTTTTTTCCCCTATAGTTCTTCTAAAAATTTGAAATCAATAGTATGAAAAGGATTCGGTTTCTACAAATATTTTAATACTATCTATTTCAAGATTATTTTCATCTTTTCTGTATAATGTATAAAATGAAATGTCATTAATTTGCCTCAAGTTTTCTTTTGAAATATTCAGTAGTTTAGTAACAAATATGCATATGAGACTAAAAGTCAAAAGCTGTATAATTATTTATAATTCTTTCCCCCTTAACCTCTGTTGCATTGTTCTTTAAACATTTTTGGTTATTTATCAGGAAGAAAAATGAGTACATACCTCCAAATGGTGAATTTATTAGTTATATATCTTTATAGTTATATCTATATAATATATATTTTTATGCATATACAAAAATAGAAATTGAAAGTAAAAGATGAGATAAAATTTAAAGTTTAGATTTTTTTTTTTTAATATGGCTTTGAAGCATTATTGTTAACCTGATTTGGGTCTGAGCCTGAGAAACACACATTATATAAATCCAAGTGGAAAAAGTGTATTCACTGAATCATGATATTCATTTTTATGAGACCCACCCATGAGTTCCACAAAAAGTATTTGTTCAAATATGACTAGTAAATTGCATCTGCTGTCAATCTGTTATTCTTGCACTCTTATTATAAAGTATTACATTTTTATATTTTTAATAAATGATATCAAAACCCACTGAAATGTTTCATTTGGATAATATTTTAGCTGTGTTTCCAAGCCAGACTTGCTTTCAGAGTTAAACTCCTGCCTTCTTGCTAGGGAGAGGGCTATGACAGGGGCATTTATTCTTATAGCTTCTACTGTTTAAAAGAATGTAACTTATAAATTTACCTAACAAGTTATTGCACACAGTGATACATAGTCTTTTCTTGAGCTTGAAAACAACTAAAAAAGAAGTTCTGGTATTCGAATTGGAGAGGGCCAGCCCACTCAGTGGATCATCCTGCCTCCCCCTCACTTTAGAAAACCTACTGTGTACTCATTGACAGCAGAATTTTGCTGCTACTTCTCAGGAAATGTTTAGTGCCTGTTCACATCCTGTCTTCCTTCTCATTCGTTGCTCTAACTTCAGTCTCTGTTTTCCCTCCTAGATTGATCTGTAGTCAGCACACTCACCCCTTCACATCCTTTCTTCAATCTGTGTTCACAATTCTGAAATATGCTCTAATCATTCTTAGTGTGTTTTATTTACTCATTCTTCTGAATAATCCTCCTGCTTTGTCTGTTTAAGAGAACAATGCCTTTCAGACATCTCAGTCCAACTGAGTAAGAAATACAACCCAGAAGCATATATTCTCTCATGTGAATGTATAAATAATGAAAGTCAAATTTCAGGAAACAGCACTTACCTGTGCTACATATTTATCATTCCTGTTTTGTTCTGTTTCATTCTTTTGAATGCTGGTCATGAGTCACTGAATTGATTTTAGATTCACAAATGGATTACAGCCTGAAGTCAAAAAGCTTGTTCCATTATTTTTCACTGTTATTGACTCTATAGTTTTGGGGTTTGAGGTTTGGGGTTTCCTCTCCATCTCTTTCTGAACTCTTTTCTGCCATAGAGCATTTGTACTGACTTTAATTTCTCCCTGGAATTTTCTTTCCCTGGATCTCTATGACCTGAGACCTCAGAGGGGACTTCTCTGCACCTAATCTCAAGTAGCCCTCTTTCTTCACTTAAAAACCACCACTCTGTTTTATTTTCTTCATAGCACTTGCTGATATGGAAGTCAGCGATTTGTGTTTTATTATCTGAATTCTTCATACACCACCCACCTGCCAGTCTGAGTGTGGGTTCCAGGAGGAGAGGGAGTCTATGTTCATTCAGTACTGTATCCCTACTTGGCTCCTAGTAGGTGCTCAAATAGTTGAATTAACAAGTGACACTTTGCTTAACTTTTCCTGTTTCCTGTTATAAAAGCCAAGCTTTGATCATAGTCCAGTAAAAATGACATAGTAAAGAAGAATGAGCCATGGATTTCACATAATACTAATTTTTATGTATGTCTTGTTTACCATATGTAATAATTAGTAGCTTTATCCATTGGTTGAGTATGATGGATGTCTCAGTTACTGCTCCACCTGCTTTTCATGTATCTTCACCTTTAGTCCTAACAACAATCCTGGGGTGGGTGGTAGTACACTAATTTGACAGATTAAAATACCAAGTCTCAAAACTAAGTACCTTTCCTTAGGAGCAAGATTTGACCTCCTCCAGTATCTTTACTCTTAGTTAGCATCCTAGACTGCCTTCCTGTCCTGAGGCAGCCTCTCAGAGGCAGGAACTTGAACTTGAAATTGACATAATAAGAGTTTTTGTGGAAGGTTTTGAATTTAATAGTGTTTAGATCTATAAGTAAAATTGATAAAGTGAATAAACAACTCAAAAATATGGTTTTCATTTCTTATATTTATGTTGTCAATTCAGAATAAATTTTTGATAGGCATTTTTTTTCTTTCCAAATAGTTTGTGGAGAAGTTTCTGTTGGGGAAGAAGAAGGTGAAGGTGAAACTGGTTGGATTGAAGGAGCTGCCATCCTCTTGTCTGTAGTGTGTGTGGTGTTAGTAACAGCTTTCAATGACTGGAGTAAGGAAAAACAGTTCAGAGGTTTGCAGAGTCGAATTGAACAAGAACAGAAGTTCACCGTCATCAGGGGTGGTCAGGTCATTCAGATACCTGTAGCTGACATTACTGTCGGAGATATTGCTCAAGTGAAATATGGTAAGTAAAAAGAGCAATACATCTGACACCAGACCTAAAACTTTTGTGATCTCGCTTTCAGTTAAGCATATCATTGCATTTTTTTTTAGGTGATCTTCTTCCAGCTGATGGCATACTAATTCAAGGCAATGATCTTAAAATTGATGAAAGCTCATTGACTGGTGAATCGGATCATGTTAAGAAGTCTTTAGATAAGGATCCCTTACTTCTATCAGGTATGAATTTCTTGTATAACTGTGAACTTTTTCCTCCCCCACTACTATGTACCATTGTCAACAAACACCATTTTCCTAAGAACCAGTAACGTGAAGAGGATGCCGTATTTTATGCTACCATCTACCCTTGTAATCCTTAAAGACTTTCTTGGTAAGCTGACAGAAACTTTGGAGGTTGTTGACCACAGAGTTGTATTTCACAAATGAGGAATCTGAGTTCAAAAAAATCAAGAGATGTGAGATTCAGTGTTAGTGTAATGATAAAACTAAAATATAGGCCTAAGGATATCTCTTGAATTGTTCTGTTACTCTGTATCATGATTATTCTTAAGTATAAAATTAAAGAATTAGTATATGTTTGAAGAAAATTAGTGAAGGACAAGGTTTGGTTTTTTTTTAAAGAACCGATGCGTTTACCATGATTCAGCTACTTCATTTAACTGCTGAAGAATGAATCTGAGACGTAAACTATTTATTTGATATTATGTGACTAACCTATAGGAGGTCTAGGAGTCACCCGCATCTAGTCAGGGTTGAATTTGCACATGATTAAGATATATTCTTGGAATGGAGACGGGAAGAATGTGTGTAGGTCAGGATACTGTTTGAAAGGGAGAGGTGGGTGTCTGCTTGGGAGACTCTTGTAGTAGCCTAATGGATAGCTTGAGGTAAGGTTAATTGGAAATGAAATGGAAGAGATGGTGGGAAGATTATAAATTTCCTTCTAAAAGACTAAATGAGAGGAAGCCAAGTGACACAAATCGACCCTAAAAGCATGAGAATTCTTTACCTTTTGATTTTCTAGTTTCCTACTCTTAATTTCCATTGTTCATTATAAAACTTATGAAATTGTCTATCAGAGCTATATTTGCTGAGTTGAGCTAGGCACAGTGGCTCATGCCTGTAATCCCAGTACTTTGGGAGGCCAAGGTGAGAGGATTGCCAGAGCTCAGGAGTTAGAAACCTGTCTGAGCAACATGGCAGTATCTCACCTCTACAATAAAGGAAAAAATTTGATGGATGTTATGCCACATACCTGTAGTCACAACTGCTTGGAAGGCTGAAACAGAAGAATCACCTGAGCCCAGCAGATGAAGGCTGCAGTAGTTGTGATCATGCCACTGTACTCCAGCCTGGGTGACAGAATGAGACTCTTGACTTTAAAAAAAAAAAAAAAAAAAGCAGCAGCAACAACAACAAAAAACTATATCTACTGGTTTGAATTTATCCTAGAATTTGGGGAGGCCAATTGTAGCCTACCTTCCATTATCATTATCAGATGCTGATGGAATGCCATCATTTTATACATTGTTATAAGATTCCTGCTGCTTTGACTACAATAACTTGGCATCTGTAATTTTTCAGTCCTTCTCTATGAGCTTTATGTTTTAATTGGTTGAATGTGATTTTACTGAAACCAGAGTCAAACTGTGATATCCGTAAGGGTCAGTTAAGCCAAAATCACAACTTTGGAGTAAATCTAAGTTTAACCATTACCTTCAGATTTGTAAAACAAAACATTTTATTGCAAAAAAATCAGAGTAATTATATGAATATATATTTATAAAGAGTATTGTAAATAAGGTAAAAGTTCCAAATGTAATATAGACTTATGTTCTATCAAAAGAAAATCTTGAGGCCACGCACCGATGTTGGCTCATGCCTATAAGCCCAACACTTTGGGAGACCAAGATAGGAGGATCACTTCAGGCCAGGAGTTCAAAACCAGCCTGAGCAATATAGTGAGATCTCATCTCTATTTTAATTTTTTTTTTTATCTTGAGATTTGTATACCTTCGATATCCTATCGAAGAACATTTATACTCTATTTGGGTTTTTCTTCATACTGATGTGCTTGTAATTCATAGCAAATAGCCAGAAATATCTTGAATATGTAAACTTAATGTATTTAAGTATAATGTGTATTTATTCTACTAACTTCTTGCTATGCTTCTGAGAAACTAGTTAATGTTAACCAAATAAAATCTGTAAAATTTCCAAAGGAGAGGGAAGCTATCTAATCATACCTTACTCCCATAGATTAACTAGACCATGATATGTGACAAACTGAGCTAGTCCCCTGGTGCCTTTTGCTGTGTAAACTGTTTGGACTTCTGTGTACGTCTAGCCTGTTTACATAGTGCTTAGCTCTCAGATTGATTTCCTTTCCCTGAACTTTGTCCTTTTCTGTTTTAACAGAGACGACTAGCTTTGTGTAGACTCAGGTTTCTAATACACCAAGTGTACCAGGAAAACTACAAATTTTCCATGTTTAAGAAAAGACTGAAATAACTTTGTTGAGCCCCTTATCATAGTATGGGTGGGAAAGTTTTTCTGCATTTATTTCCCTTTTCCAAAAATGTACTAAAAAACATGACATGCATTTATTTTTAAATTTACTCTCTTGATGCCATCTCTTACTGCTGTTCTTGGCTTCTTAAATTTAGATTTTTTAAAGCAGCATGCAGTTAGTGGTGGGGATATGACCAAGACTAAGAACTGTTTACTTTGCCTGAGCACATTCACTGCCAGCTTCTGGTTACCTGTGGTAAGGAAAAACAGAACTTAAAAAGTCGGAGTCTGGAGAAAACCAGAATTGTTAAAAGAAACAGCAAATTGTCTTTTACATGTAGTACTTAGTAAATATTATTTCACTGTATTAATTTTCATTTCTTGTTTCCTCTGCACTTTCACTGGCACAGAAGTTCATAACTAGTAAAATACTCAGAATACACATTTTAAAAAGCAAGATTAGCAAAGGCCTAAAAAACTCATATTAGATAAGTTACTCAGTAATGAATAACCAAATAGAAATTCCTAAATGCTTGTGGGCATTTGCTTTATTATCCTGGTTAGCAAATAACCTTTGCGCATCGGTTTGGTACAAAAGATTATGGCAGATGCTACAGACACTATCCCCCCAGAAGGTTGGGAACTAGGAGATAAAATACAAATCATTAATAACTATAAAGAAGACTAGTGAATGTAAAAAGAGTTGTGTTTTAAAGCCTACTTAAAGTTAACAAAAGATGAGAATCAGGGTGGGGCGGGAAGCTTTTTAATGGCAAAGGAAAGATGCAGGGATGTGGACGTATCAGGCTAGAAAACCATAAGCAAACTTATCGGCACTGTAACTTAGGAAGGATATGCCCTTTATCCTCTAACAGAGCTGGACTGAGGACTGAGTCTTTGCCTTGCCACTTAGGAGTTGAATAACCTCAGGCAGGTTTCTAGAAAATAAGAATAGTATGTCTGCCAACCTGCAAGACTGTTGTGAGGGCACAGTTGAAATTCAGCATGCTCCCCTCTCCATTCTTGCTTTCTGTGATGGAATTCTATGAGAGTAGTGGGCAAAAAGCTTTGAAAGGTTGGTTGGTCTCACTTATGGTGTAGACTTTTGACTCACTCCAGTAGGCAGTGTAGACTCAGACATTTCTGAGCCATGAGAAGCATATAAGGAAATCACACTTAACGAAGATTAAAATGAGTGAGACAAGGTAGGGGCTACTGCAGTTACTGAGGGAGGCTGGAATGAGAGGTGGAGGCTGGATTGAGGTCATGGGATTGAGGGTAGGAAATGGGGCATCCACTGCCATGAAATTTTTTTGGTCCTATACAAGTTTCTTACTAAGCAGTGTTTTTCTCAGAGAAAGTTTCTCATACCTTTGGTTATAATTAATAATGACCATTTGTTGAACCCTTGAAAATTCCAGGCAGTATGCTAAGCAGTTTATATTTATAAGTTTATTTGTGAAATGTATAGCTTATATTTCTATGAAATATACAGATGAGGAATTGAATTGTTACAATTTGCCCAATGCCATGTGGTAAACAAGTAGTAGAGTGAGCATTGAACTTGAATATAACTGATTACAGTATAAAACCTTAAGCACAATAATTTTTCTTTAATGTCTTACTAAATTTATTAAATATTGAGGATGTTAAAGATAGTATTACCAAAGCTTGAAATTTGGTGGTAGGAGGGAAATCTGTTATAATTTTTAAAAACAAACTAAGCTTTCTGTTATAGGTACTCATGTAATGGAAGGCTCTGGAAGAATGGTAGTTACAGCTGTAGGTGTGAATTCTCAAACTGGAATTATCTTTACCTTACTTGGAGCTGGAGGTGAAGAGGAAGAGAAGAAAGATGAAAAGAAAAAGGAAAAGAAGAGTAAGAATAGCAATTTGCCATAAAAATTGGTATTTGTAAATATGTCAACTAGATTGTGAGATCTGGTACAGAAAATAAACTTCTTTCAATGAGAGTCTTATATGAAAAATTCTGCAAAAGGTTTTTAACCCAATATTATACTTTCAAGTGGTATAGGCAAAGGAGGAAATTTGTCTTTTGATTTCATAGTCCACTAGTAGAGAACACATCAGTCCCCTTTACCATAAAAGAAATTAACATCTTCTTGAATGCTTCCATTGGCTCTGTTCTCTGGTTTTAGGATCATCCCTGACATCTGATCAACAGAATGAATCAAACCCTTGCTTCCTCTTGAGTCATGGTTGATTTTCTACTATGTCAGTAGTAGTCATTAGCCTTATCACATTTTGGTCTCATTGAGCTTTTTAGTACTTTTTTCATTTTCTACTATTCATATTTCCCATCCCATACTTAATTCACTTGGGTTTTGGACCCAAGACTAGAATTTTGACACCTTACGTTTGTCTTGCTGTATTCAGCCATCACTGGATACCAAGATCTTTTTTATTTCAATTCATTGTATCTGCTATCCCTTCAAGTGATCTGTCATCAGCAAACTTGGTAACCATACTGTTTGTCCACAGGGATCCCGTAAGAAACTCTGTCTTGCTTAGGAGACATCTCAAAATCTCCTGGTCAGGAGGCATGATACTCTTAAAAGACCTGCCCTTTACCCTCTCAGTGTCTGTTGTACTACCCTTCCCTCCCACTCAGGACCACTCTAGAGTCTTTAGGTCAATGAAGTTTGCTGTGGTTTAGCCACTTACATTTTTTTAACTTTAGAGTAGTAAGCCCATATTTCTCTTTCTGGTGTGAATATTTTGAGGTCTTCTAATATAAATGCCTTGCAAAATTCTTGGTTTGCTATAACTCCATCAGTGTTTTTAACATTTGAGTGGTTTGTTTTGTTCCTTGTTCCTTGTTTTGTATTTAGCTGTGAAATCCTGTTTCTAACAAGTGTATTTGAAAAGTTCTGGCTGCAGGTGAAGATGGCAAGCCCCACAGCATAGGTTTTTTTCTACCCCATTCCTTGAGGCAACCCCTGATATGCCTCTGTAGGTTTCTTAAGGCTGAATGGAGGCAGTTTGAAAACTAGCAGTAATTATTCCATTTATTGCATGTTCTGCATACTCTCTCTTATGTTCACAGCTATACAAGGTGAAGGCTATTATTCTTTTTACTGATGAGTAACCTGAGGCTTGTTGAGGTTGTATAATTTACTGCAGGTCATATGCTCCTCTCTGGCTCCGGAGTGTGCCCTTAACCCTGTGCTGTGTTTAATCCTGATATGTAGGACTTGACAGTCATTGGACCCTATGAAAAAAGTTTTCATCATGGCTTTTTTCTTATTGACCCCACAGTGTCTTTTCCACTAAGCACTTTTCCTTCCAAGTCTTAATACAACTGCTTTTTGTAATCTAGTTCTGAATATTCCCATGGGAATTAGCATTTAATTTGTTGTCTGCCATTTTTTATTCTTTTGATAACCCAGGACAACATTTTTCCATCTGTGGACTTCCAGCCCTTCTCCCATTCCCTTGATTACTTTGTTGATTACTAAAAAGCAGTCCAGGGGAATCTGTCTCAGTTCCCTCCATGGCCTGAGCTGTGACTGTCTGGTTTCTCCTAACTTGATCTCATTCAAAGTAGCAAGGTATTCTCTTACCATCTCCTCATCTGTCTTAAGCTTCTGTTCCTCCCCGATCATATTTGGTCCATGTTTTTCAGTTTGAAGATTGTTCTCCTTGATAGACATTGGAAGAAAGTAGGCTGAGTGGTTCAGATGCCTCTTGGTCATTTTCAGTATTGCGCTGCTGCTTCCAAACAATAGAGACCCTCCTTGATTTCTGTATTGACTGAAACATGCTCATCTTTCTGTGTCCTCCAAATATGAGCTGACATGGAGAATTACCTGACCTGGTAGTCTTACTGACTTGCTCTGTACATTAGTATTCTACTTTTACCAACTTTCTTCTATGTTTTATACATACAGCTTTCTCCCATAAAGGCTCTCCTGTGTGCCTGTTGTCTCTTTTATAACATCCCTCCCTCCTTCATCCCTGACCTTTTCTGCCTTCTTAGGGTTATGTCCATATTTAGTTTGAGAACTCATGTACCATATTTGGGCTTATTTCAGAGTCAAGTCTTATGGATAAATCAAACAAGCATAATGCCCTGAATTATTTTGAAGTATTCCCCCTTGGGTAAGACCTAGGTCTGATTGACCAAGGAGATCACTACAACCCAAATGTCTCTAATCTTTCCAGTGAAGAAACACTCACACATCTTACTTCCTGTCCTAGTCCCAGAGCCTGTAAAGGTGAGCCCAAATGTCTCTAATCTATAGACATACAGAGACACCATTGTGTAGCAATTCTATTATAGAAATGTGAACTACCTCTGCATAATTTAGTATGGCTGTATTCATTTCTTTGGAAAGCTTTAATTCCCATTTTGTTTCTACAGATAAGAAACAAGATGGAGCTATTGAGAATCGTAACAAAGGTAAATTCAGAAGGATAAAAGTACAATGAGCTTGTCTTCATAAATTCCAAAATAGATGTACTGTGTACTATATCTGTCCAAAAGTCAGATACATGTGACAAGGAAAATCAACAATATATGTTAACTTGGGTTAACGTCTCTTCTTGCCAGTGCCTTAATCATGCTGTCTCTACAGTGTTAATGATATTTTAATTATGATATGTGGTATCCAAAATGCTTGGGATTTTGCCGAAGTGTTGCAGATTTCAGATTTTTTTAGGATTTTGGAATATTTGCATATACATGATGACAAATCTTGGGAATGAGACCCAAGTCTAAACACAAAATTCATTTATGTTTCATAAGCTAATAAGGTATATATACCTTAAATGCATAGCCTACAGGTAATTTTATACAATATTTTTGATGATTTTGTGCCGGAAACAAGGTTTTGGCTATGACTCTGTCACATGCTGTCAGGTGTGGAATTTTCCACCTGTGGTGTCATGTCAGTGCTTAAAAAGTTTCAGGTTTGGAATATTTCAGATTTTCAGATTAGGGTTGCTCAGCCTGTAGTGAACATATGTAGATAACTTTCAACTTTAGTATTTCAGGTATTTGAACACCAGTTATTTTATAGTTGGTACCAAAAATGCGAAGAAATATGTAGTATGTTTTTGCATTTATTTAAGAATCTGTAAATATGTACATATTTCTCTACACTATGGATGACTACACGTAGTCATCCATAGTCCCTACATTATAGTCATAAATAATAGGAGAGATATTTATGGTGTTTAGACATTACCAAATATAACACAGGAAAAGAAATAACTTAGTATTCTTTAATTCTCTGTTTAAAGACCCTGTATTTTTTTCTGCCTCATCCTCATTACATAATAGCACAACATTCTCAAATCTAGCACAAAATTTCACAACCTAATGTCACTATTATGTTGTTTAGTCTTTGTAGACACACTCACATACATAAAACTGAATGCTTATACCTTGTCTAGTTTCTATATGAAACTAATTCTTTTAAAATCACTGCAGAATCTTAATAGTGATATGTGCCTTTAAAATGTAATGAAGTTATATTTGCTCTTAAATGTAGCAAAAGCCCAGGATGGTGCAGCCATGGAAATGCAGCCATTGAAGAGTGAAGAAGGTGGAGATGGCGATGAAAAAGACAAAAAGAAAGCAAATTTGCCAAAAAAGGAAAAATCTGTTTTACAAGGGAAACTTACAAAACTAGCTGTTCAGATTGGCAAAGCAGGTATGATATAGAGAAGAAAAAGTGGTTTTTGTTTTGTTTTGTTTTTTGAGTTGGAGTCTCTGTCGCCCAGACTGGAGTGCAGTGGCCGCTCCCGGCCACAGCAGCCTCGACCTGCTGGGCTCCGGCGATCCTTCTGCCTCAGCCTTCCAAGTAGCCGGAATTACAGGCATGCACTACCATGCCTGGCTGATTTTATTTATTGTAGAGATGAGGTCTCTCTGCCCAGGCGGGTCTCGAACCCGCGGGCTCAGGCAATCCACTCACCTCAGCCTCCTAAAGGCGCGGGATTACAGGTTGAACCACCGAGCCCGGCTAAGTGTTTTATCTTAAAATATGCCAACTTTCTGCTGAAAATTGTCTTTTGACACACTTAAGGCAAGAAATTGTTGCTTTGTGAGTAGAGGGGCGTTAATACTATTTTTAACTGTATGCACAGTGTATGAGACCCTTGGAGTCACTGTTGCTACTTATACTATCATTGCAGAGAGAGAATTGACCTCTGTTCACAGCCAATGAGTGGTCAGTTTAGAATTAGTGCCTGCGTCTGCCCAGTTTACAAACCTATGCACTCCTCTCTGAATTGCTAAGGGAAGTGGAAAGAAAGCAACCAGGGAGGTGACCCAGTACAGATGAGCCTATTATGTTTTAATAAAAAGAAGGTCCATCACACATGTTACTCATCTTTTTACTGGTGTCCATGAAAACATTTATTTATGTCTCTTTCTAAATGTTACTGTTTAGTTCAGCTGAATGAAATCACTGTAGCGAGGCTGAAGTTACTAAATTATTGCCGTCACTAGAAAATACTTCTGTTTATAGAACCATTCTTTGGGGGAAGAGGGTTTTAGATAAAAAGAGCATGCCCTCCAGCAGTATCATCTTTTTGAGAGAACACTATGTGGATAAATAATCTTACATTATTAAAGTCACTTAAATTACATCATTTCACTTCTTTCTAGGAGTGATGGAAAAAGTCAAGTTTTTGCTTCTGTCCTCACTAAGCATATTATCTAATAGCAGACAATTGCTTTTTGTAAAATGTAGCCAAACGTTAGTTCTGACTCACATAGTATTGGAGAAAAGGGTCGATTTGCGATGGTGATGGCATTTAGAGAGATTAGAGTGGGATTTTAGACCCAGTTATGTAGACTTGCCTTATTTTTAATACACGTTTATAAAAGAATAAGTATCTCACAAAATAGAGTCAAATGTTTTGTAATATGTGGTTGACTCTTGGTTTTCTAAGTTAATGAAGCAGTAAGGATAGGACAAAAATAAATTAAGAAAGAATAACTCAGATAATTTTATTATTGTTTATTATGATGTTACTTTTTTTAAACATCAGGTTGAATATTGAATTTCAAGTCTCCCCAGTGATCAGATTGTAATCAGCATTTAGGCCAGTTACCTCTTGAACACATAAGGCACCAGCTTACTCTAACCTTTGGGTATTTCCTTATTATTTCCTATTATTTTATCTCAGCTATAGTAGAAGGCCAAAGACACAATTAAATCTAAGAAAGAATTACAAATGCTTTTCTCCCGGTTCTCCTGGGGACAGGCCTGTATTCAGAAACAAAAATTAAATCTGACAACATTAAGTGATAAGTTAGGTCCAAAAATGAGGTAGCAATTTCTCAGATAAATTGAATAAGTGGCTAATATGTAACTGGCATTGGATAGTCCATAGAAATTTAAATAGTTGCATTTTCTTTGTTTTCTCTTTGAAAAGGTCTGTTGATGTCTGCCATCACAGTTATCATCCTGGTATTATATTTTGTCATTGATACCTTCTGGGTTCAGAAGAGACCATGGCTCGCTGAGTGTACACCCATTTATATCCAGTACTTTGTGAAGTTCTTCATCATTGGTGTTACGGTGTTAGTGGTCGCAGTGCCAGAAGGACTTCCTCTTGCAGTTACCATCTCCCTGGCTTATTCAGTCAAGGTGAGTAGAAAATAGTTAAGTAAATGTATTGTGTTTAAAGCCTCAGCCAGTATAGAAAATGTTTATCCAGTTACTCCTTTTCTGATTTTGAAAGTAGAGGACTTTCATTAATGTACACCGTTTTCTTTAGAAATCCATTGAGTCTCTGCCCCATTCCCTAGTTGAGAATCTGTACATAGGTACCTAGCATTCCACAGAGGGAAGCCTTGACTCTGGACATAGGGACCTGTGCATTCCTTGAAGGGCAGCCTTGGCACAACACTAAGCTTGACTCTGCTAAGTCAAAGTTCTAGCCTAGTTTTCAATTCCTGATAGTTATGTTATCAAGTCACACTACCTCTTCTTTTCCATCTGTAAAATAAGTTGAGGGTGTTTGTCATTTAATGTAGTACAGGAGCAAAGAGGGTTCACTGAAATACAACCTTCCAAGGCCCTTCTACTTTCAGTTTCCATTTCTACAGTTGCCCCACAGTCTAAGCATCAGACTCATAGTTAGATTTGTTTCTTTAAAAAAAAAAAAAAGTCCTATCATGTTATTTCCATGTGTAAAATCTTCTAGTAACTTCTCGTGGCACTTAGAGTAAAATCTAGACTTCTTACCATAGCCTGCAGGCCCTGCCCAGTCCAGCCCTTGGTCAGCCCTCAGTGCTCGCTCCTGCCCTCTCTTCCTCGGGTCCCTCCCACTAGCCTTCCTCTGATTTTTAGATATCTGAACTTGGTTCTCACTGCAGGGCCCACTGGTTCCCTCCTTTGAGTAACCTGCTTTCTTACTCTCTTCAAGTCTTTCCACATGTCACTTTCTCTGACCACTTGAGAGCAGCTCAGCCCTTCTTGTTTTCCTAGTAGAATGCTAGACAGTGAGCTCTGATGGCTTGGCTTTTGGCTGTTTCCCCAAAGTAATAATCCATTTGAAGATTATTCATTTATTTTTATCAATTTTCTATTACATGGAAAGGATGAATTGGAGATTTTTTTTTTTTTAAAGATTTACCTTGGACAATTTTGATTTTTTTTTTTTTTCCCCAAAATTGCTTTCCAGGTTAAAAAAATAATAATAATAATACCAAACATAGGAATTTTGCTGTGGTAAATTTTCAAATGTTAATTACCAGTTCTCCTTAGGTAACATTGCTGGCAGTGAACACTGTAATTAGTCATAGTTTCTGCTCTCGCACTCTTATCTTCAGTGTTAGACCTGTCACGATAAGAATGTGTTTTGCCGATTCTTGGAATTTATTTGCTTTTCGGGTACATAACAAATTTTGTTTCAAAAATAAAATGGTAAATGTGTTAAAATGATGGTGAAATATAATAAAATCATTGATTTGTCCTTTTGGTGTTTTAAAATAATTAGAAATATTTTAGGTAAAAATAAGTTTTAGATACATTGAACAGCCATCTTCCCTGCACTGTCATTAGTTCCTTTTGAAATTAATGAATGATATTAATTTTTCAGTTGATTAGAAAGATATTGGCAGAATTGATGTTTCTTGAATAGAAATTAATAAGAGCATTTTAACTATTCTTTAGGCTTTTTAATAAATATTTGTTGAGTTCTGATGTTACCAGTTACTGTCCTTTTCACAAAGTTGTGGTCTTTATTATGGATCTTCTGTTAGTGTTTTACAAAATTGAACATGTTTTATTTCATATAGAACTTCATTCTTCTAATCTTCAGTATGTGAAAAGCAAGTAATTTGGGAAGTACACATCTCTGTTTCCCATATTTATTTTTTCAAGGAACCAATTTTTTGAGCATGTTACATATTAGTCATCACAGAAAATGCTTTGTAAAATGATTCTATGTAGTTTGTGATCCATTCCACACTTGTACTGAGAATTAATTATAAAGTATTTCAACTTACATGCTCCTTGAGACCTCTTGAACACCCTTGTTTTTTTTAGAAGTCATTGTTTTTGTTGCTGTAGATGAGAAAAAGAAGTGACACATATTTTGATCCTGAAGATGAAAATACCAACGCTATCAGCATATGGGATAGATAAAAATGGCCTATTCTGGTTTTAATATGTAAATTGTGTCAGCGTTACTTTAAAAAAAAAGAACTACATATCCACAAACATTTTATTTTAGCTGATAAAATCTACTTTTTCCATGAAGACTGATATATAAGAATCCTTTTTTTCCCACTTAATAAGAAGACTTAATCCTTTAGTGTATTCCTGCACTTCTGTAAGGGCCACTGTACTTACAGTAGATTGTCATTGCTCTTGTAATGAGAGGATGTTTCATAGAAAGCATTGGTGGCATATGGTCAGTTGATTTGTATATGGATGCAGGTGTCTTAACTCATCTACTAGATTATGTTATGCAGCAGTAAAGTGAATGAAACCACAGCAAGTTAATACTTGCTGTAGCTTAGGTGAATAGGTCAAACATGTTAAAATTATTTTAGTATTATATTGATGCTTCATACAGTATATATAAAGCTGGAAGTTTTAGTTCTAATTTTAAAGCAGTTTACAATCATTTCAGTGTAATAAGATGATTGCGATTGGTTTTATATGTAGCTTAACTGGATTTTTTTTTTTTTTGGTCACCGTAGAAAATGATGAAAGATAACAACTTAGTAAGGCATCTGGATGCTTGTGAAACCATGGGAAATGCTACAGCTATTTGTTCAGACAAAACAGGAACATTGACAATGAACAGAATGACAGTGGTTCAAGCTTACATAAATGAAAAACATTATAAAAAGGTTCCTGAACCAGAAGCTATTCCACCAAATATTTTGTCCTATCTTGTAACAGGAATTTCTGTGAATTGTGCTTATACATCAAAAATATTGGTAAGATTTCTTTAATAATTAATTTTTATATGAAAGTTTATTTTAAAATCTATAATGATTAGGCTACATATAATTCTTCAGACATACTATTAATATATATAAATTAAGCTGAATTGTGTTAAGTTTTTAAAAGGCATATATTCATGTAATAAGGTTTTTAAAATTTGTGTTGTAAGGTCTTTTGATTAACATACATTCTTTTTATTTACATATGTCTCCTGTATTTTGAATTTTCTGTGTTCAGAAATTTCCAAGCCATGTAACCAGAATATGTTCTTAATAAGTTCATTTTTTGAAAGACCAGGCTATCTTAATATAGGAAGCCAACTCCTAATTTTCTAGAGAAAATTCTGAAGACAAATTTCAACTTAAAATAACATGTTTACATGTGCTTACTATACACTCTGTCTGGTTTCTCGGTAGTTTCTATATATGAGGTGATCTTTAGACTTTTTTAGAACTAATACATTAAAATAATTCTAGACTTGTGCCACCTTGAAATAAAATATTTTCAACTTTGCAGGTTTTAGAAGTCTTACTTATAACAGAAGGCATGCAATTTATGTTTAACTTGATATATCTTGTATATAAATATCTTCTATATATTTTCATGGCTCATGGAAACCATGAACAAAAATAATATTGCAAGTTGTTTAGTGAAAACATACCTGAATTAGATGATTGAACTGGAAGGTTAAGGGCTTTCCTTCTAGATTTATCTGTGCCTTTTGCTAGCTGAAAGTCTGAACTGCTTTCCTTAATTGTTTTTTGTTGTTGTTGTTTGAGTTGGAACCTCACTCTGTTGCTCAGGCTGGAGTGCAGTGGCACGCTTACAGCCACCACAGCCTCAACCTACTGGGCTCAGGTGATCCTTCCGCCTCAGCCTTCCAAGTAGCTGGAACCACAGGCACACGCCACCATGCCCAGCTAATTTTTTGATTTATTGTAGAGATGAGGCCTCGTCAAGTTGCTCAGGCTGGTCTCAAACCCGTGGGCTCAGGCAGTCCTCTCACCTCAGCCTCCAAAAGTGCTGGGATTATAGACGTGAACCACCACTGCCAGCCTCCTTAATTGTTAAGTAAAGATGATTACATCTGTCCTTACTACATTATGATGATTATAAAAGGTGATATTTGTGAAGCCACTGTGGAGGAAATAAAGCCTTTCGATACATTTAAGGCAAAAGCATTTTAATGGATATGCTTTTATTTTAAGCCATAAAAATTGGTACAATAGATACAATTTTGAATGATTTAATATAAATGTTCAGTGAAAACAAGAAAAGAAAAGGAATTAAGTCCCATTATATATCAGGAACTAACTATAAACTTTATGCAACCTGTATCATTTAATTTTGGGGTCATAGTGCTCCTGTTTTACAGATGCTGAAGCCAAGGACTACAGCAGTTGGGTAATTGTCACCTAGCTGGTAACTGGCAGGACTGAGATAAGAGTCCATGTCACTCTCACCCCAAACTCTTTTCTACCTTACCTTTCTGTATCCTTCTTTAAAATACTGATATTAGTAGACATTGCCTGTATAGTTTTGTTTTAGAATGTTGCATTCTGTTTTACATTATAGTTAAAACTTTCAAAGATAAACAAGATGATACTAGCTTCTAAACCTTTTTCTCTTATAGCCACCAGAGAAAGAGGGTGGATTACCTCGTCATGTTGGTAATAAAACTGAATGTGCCTTGTTGGGACTTCTTTTGGATTTAAAACGGGATTATCAGGATGTTAGAAATGAAATTCCAGAAGAAGCACTGTACAAAGTCTACACCTTCAATTCTGTTAGGAAGTCCATGAGTACTGTCCTGAAAAATTCAGATGGAAGTTATCGAATATTCAGCAAGGGTGCATCTGAGATAATTCTGAAAAAGTAAGAGTAAAATGCTTAGATGAATAAATTGCTGACTATAGTTGCTTTGTGGAATACCTACTATGTTGTTGTTGTTTTCCTTTTGTGACCATCAGGCATTTGATAGGACCTCAGAGATTTTTAGCATATTTTTTAATATACAGATATTTGCCCATAGTATTCTGCCATTTTCACATTTTAGCTTCTCTTATCTCTTAGTATTTTGCTCTAGGGAAAATAAGTCCATTACATTCAATTTGGTAGATTGAGTGAAGTAAACTTTGTTTTTAAACATGTTGATTTCGTTGTTACATAGGATCATGAAAAGTAAAAGCTTCTGGGAAGAAAAACTCAAGTTTATATCTTCAACACTGCATTGTAGATTCTAGACTTGAAATGTGATAAGTGAATTATAGGTTAATTTTTAGACTTGCAAAGCATAAAAGCTAGGTCTTGAAAATTGTCCATTTGTATCAAAGTGAGGTTTATCATGTGCGTGCTACTGCAGTGCTACATTTAAATTTCTCCTGTTCTTTTGAATAGCAATCTTTCTTTTTTCCTGTCCTTTTTCAAACCAGTAGCTTCAGTTTTGCTACTCTGTGTTTATATATAATTTCCTTAGTATTTATCTGTTTTTAAGTGTACAAATTATGTTGGTTTCTATAATTTAAGACCAACTTTGCAAAACTTGAATTAACTTGAAATTATAACATGTAAAATATTTCTACTATTAATTTGCTTCTATGTGGATTATATGCCAGTGTTATGTTAATGAATACTTGACAGTTGTAGCATAACAGGCTTAAGAGACAAGTAAATAACTGAAAAGGCAGCACATGATAAATGAATACACAGTTTCTAGGTGAAATACTGTACTAGAGGAATGTTGCATTTTAGCACGAAATGAGAGTACCCAGGTGCAGGAAGCCACAGGAGGGGAAGGGAAATGGGAGCATGCAGGCCATATTGGGGGAATGTCCAGTCATAGGGTTGTGAATAGTGATGGGCTTTGGTGACACACAGGCTGTGGGCCTTTCTTCTCACCATGATACACTTGGTTATCTGATTTCAGTGGTTTGAAATCTGTCCCAATCTTGACTTGCTGGGTAGTATAGATGGCATAGGAGATTTTGAGTCAAAACCGATTAGGCTTTGATTGTTCCTCTGCAACTAACTAGCTTTGGGATCTGGGGCAGATTTTTCCTTTAACTGCCATTATCCTCCATTGAGAACAGTGATCATGATCACCAGCTCTCTGACAGTGAAGTAAAGTAACACGCATAAAAGGTCTTGCGTGGAGCATGATGTATGGTGAGCATACAGCAAGTGTTCCACAGTAATATATACCTTTTGTTGTAGAGACTCTTAAATATTAATTAGACTGAGCAGTTAAAGTTTAATTAAATAAACTGGATAATGCAACTGAATTACTTTTTCATCAATTAGTGGAATCATCGAGGCTGCAATTGAAGATAATTTTTTGCATCAGGGAATAAGGTGGGTTAGGGAGAAAAAAGGATGAACTAGAGACATCTATCAGTTAAAAGGCTATTGCTACTAAAATAACTGTAGCTTGAAGTGAGAGCCAGAAGCAGGCAGTAGCCAGAGAAATAAAAAGGAGTGAACATGTTCAGGGGAGAAATATGTGGGACTTAGGGGGGCTAATAGTACATAGAGAATGAGGGAAAAGTCTGGGTGAAATCTTAGATGTCTATCAAAGTGATTGGGGTAATGTTGATGCCAGTGAGGAGGGAACTTGCAGTATTTTGTGCCTTGAGGTTAAGGTAGTGGTGCAGCCTTTGGGTGGAATTTTTCAGCGGTGATGGAAAGCTTTGAAAACAAGACAGATGTGAATTTGGAAATTACCCCGTAGAAGCAGGAGGTGGTATCACCAGGGAGAGGGGTACAGAGAGGCATTATGAAAAAACACGCATGTAGTAGAGAAGTATACAGTGTGAATTTTATTTACTACATAATTAAAAGGATGCAGATAGTGTCACTGAAAATAAAACTATTTTGGTAGCATCACTCTCATTGTGATAGAATGCTTATTTTAACAGTAAGTTATTACTTTTCTTTCATTGTTAAAACAAAATAGGTGATGAAACAACATCTCAGGTAAGGGGTTGGCTGACCTTGGCCTTTTGCTGTAAAAGAAGAAAATATCTGTGATTTTTGTGTTAATTAAAAATTATGTCTAATTCTGCGCCAATATGGTGTGAAGTATATAGTTCATTTTCTTTTGCCACGAGGGATTCTTTGTGAAAATTAAAAGCATTGCATTTCCAGTAGAGAAGGTTTAGAGAAGTTTTAGAATAGCTGATAGAGTAGAGAACTGTTGAATGTAAACTGAATATATCAGAACTGTTTTGTAAAGGGGCAGGTGAAAAGTGAATGTGACTTAAGTCTGTATAAATGCAACCTACATAATTCTGAATTCCAGATGTGAGCTCCCCATGATTTCTAGCCCTGCCAGTTCACTTAAGTGGCATTAACCATTATTTTTGTTAATTATTGATGTTTGGATTCAACGTTTCCTTTTAGGTGTTTCAAAATCTTGAGTGCTAATGGTGAGGCAAAAGTATTCAGACCAAGGGACCGTGATGATATTGTAAAAACTGTGATTGAACCGATGGCATCAGAAGGCTTGAGAACCATATGTCTTGCGTTCAGAGATTTTCCAGCAGGAGAACCAGAACCAGAATGGGATAATGAAAATGATATTGTCACCGGCCTTACGTGCATTGCTGTTGTGGGGATTGAAGACCCTGTGAGACCTGAGGTGGTGAAATGTTCTGTGTTCTGCATGTGCAGAATCTCGTCATACAGAGGATCTAGGCCTTTACTGTAACTGGTTTTCTAGTAACATTCTCAGTGTTTGTGATTTAATTTGTCCATGTGAACCCAGGATAAGTGAAATAACAGTACTTATAGTGCACATGCTAGCTTTTTATGGTTTTAAATTAGACAGTTTCTCTGTGGGATCCTGTGTGTTTACAGCACCATAACTTAGCACAGTGTCTTGAACTGGGTAGATTTTTCAGTTTGTTTATCTTAAATTAAATAATAGATGCCATTAAACACTTTGTTTCAGTGTTTAGACTAGCATTGTCCAGTAGAGCTTGCTGTGATGATAGAAACATGCAGTACAGTTAGCTGCTAGTCATGTGAACTACTGAGTTCTTGAAGTATGGCTAGTATAATTGAAAAACTGAGTATTTTATTTTATTTAAATTTAGACATCTGACTAATAGCTACATAATGGATGGCATGCAGCTCTAGACTACTTTTCTTCTTTAAATCATGTTTTTGCTTTTTTGCTTTTTTTTCTTATGGTTAATTGAACAACTGTGTGCCAGACACTATCCTAGGTACTAGAGACATAGAGTTTTGAGATCTGGTCCCTGGCCTCAAAGAAATCGCTGCCTTGGGTGGGGGTGAACAAACACCCCCAGGATGCTAGTGTCTTGCTGCATACGTGCAGAACATGTTATGTGAGCAGAGAACATGAGTTCCCACCCTAGTCTAAAGTAATAGTATCTCTTTATTGCATTCTCCTGGTGTGCCAGACATTATGCCAAGTGCTTTACATGCAATATTTTATGTAATGTTTACCTCTGTGAGGTAATAATACTCTCATTTGATGGATTTTTTAAAAAATTGAGATGTATAGAGCTTTAGATCGTAGACCTAGTGTGTTCAAATCCCAACTTTGTCTGAAACACATAGGCTTAGAAGACTGCTATGCTATATTAACCACTGGAAGGGTCAAGTAAGACTTCCTAGGGGTTAATTACTGAGTCTTAAAGGATGAGGAGGTATTAGCTAGACCAAGAGAGAGAGCAGTTAAGTATATTCTGAGCAAAGAAGCAACATAAGTAAAAGCACAAACATAAACCCGCTTTTGTCAATGACTTTATCAACTAATTGATTCAACACCTAATATGTTAGTGCCAAGCACCCTTCTAGGAACAGGAAATACTGCAGTGACCACAGTAGTCTTGGGATTTCTATTCCAGAGGAAGAAGACTGCTAGATAGGTAGAATGGACAGCATGCCAAGTGAAAATGAATTTTGTGAGGAGGAAGACTTGACCCGCTTTCATAGGCCTTGTATTCTGCGTGGTATATGCAGGGAATAATAATAAGACAATTACGGGTGTGTTACGGACTACAGAGGATATCACAGGGTGATGAAAAAAGTAACAGGGAAACTGCATTAAGAATTTAAGGCTATCGCATTTGAGCTGAAATCTCATGGCTCACAATGAACCAGCCGTGTAAACAGCAGCTGCAAGAGCATTCCAGGCAAAAAGAGCAAAATATGCAGAGGCCTCCTGAAAATGAGAAAAGTATTTAGCTATTTTAAAGGTGGAAAGGAGGCTGGTGTGGCTATCAGTCAGTGTAAAGAAGAAAGGGGAGGTGAGGTGGTCTTTGACCTTTCTTATTTAAATTACATACTACTTACTTACGTAAAGGCTTTGAATTTTATTCTGAAATTCGGGTTGAGAAAGGACACAATTTATGTTGTTAAAATACTATTTGGGGTACTGTATAAGAAAGGGATTAGAAATAACTAGGAGTGGAGTGGATGCAGAGAAGCTGATAAGATTATTGCAGTGATCCCAGGTAAGAGATGATCATGGCTTGGCCTACAGTTGTGGCAGGGAAGATGGAGAGAAAGAAATGATTTCAAAGTAGATGGAGGTAGAGCCCAAAGGAGTGAAGCTGTTGGGTTTGGATATACTGTTTTTGACATTGTGGAGGTGTCTGAGACATCCAAATGGATAACAAGTAGACATTTTGACCTTGGAGTTTGAAAGGTCAGGTCTGGAGAAATCACCTGTGACACTAAAGGAGATCTTTTGGGGAAAATGTGTCACTAGGGAAGCGGACTTAAAACTGAGGTGTTTCCACAATTCAAAGTCTCTTACGAGGAGGAACCACTCTCTGACTTGCATAACTTGGTGGGTGATAGAGAGTATTACCAATGTAACAGGAGAATCAGAACAAGCAACCTGTTGAGAGATCAAGATAAATTCAGTATGAAACATCCTGGTGGTAGATGTTTGCCAACCACTGGTCATAGGAAAATCGTTCAGACCTTTTTTTGTTTGTTTTTTTTTCTTTTTTTTATGACGGACTCTCACTATGTTGCCCAGACTACAGTACAGTGACTATCCACAAGTGCTATCACAATTCACTGCAGTCTCAAACTCTACTTCCTGAGTAGCTAAGGAATGTGCCACAACACCCAGCTTTTCAAAATTGTATACATTGATTTATGGCTTAAATCTTACTTATTGTAATATTAAATCAGGATGACTACAACTTTTGTTCCTTGGAAAACATTAACCTTTTATCATGCTCTAGGCATTGAGGTTGATGGAAAGTTTTATCATTCTTAAATGTGTAAATGGCATTTTATTTTTTCCAGTATCACAAAATGAGATGGAGACTTGCGTACTAAAATGGAAGTGTAATATGAAACCTCTTTCTCTGAGCAAATTTTCTGTATTCTGCAGTTCTGATGTAGGGAGTCTTGAATAATTAGGTACCTAGAACAAATCCAGTTTTATTACATACATATGCATAGATACTTGGCCTCGCTTTAGTTCCTTATCTCTAAAAGTGGAAATAGTCTGTGAATTTTAAGTTGGAAGGGTTTGATGACTATTAGGCAGTCAAGTATTAATATGCCTTTCTTATATTGTATTTGCCACATAGACCAGTTTCTTCTTTATACTTAATTGCTTCCCCACCCAAATAATCCTGGGATACAACCTGATCAAGTTGTAGTTTGCTTATATATAAAAAATTAAGATACATTTTTATCTCAAAGGAGATAGCAGAAGATATATTACATTTTTACAGCAGACAAGTTTTTGAAGTTAAATATTGATGTTTTGAAAAAGTAACATGAGCAGGCTGTTATTGCTGACCACTCTGGCACTAGGACCTAGCACAGTGGCTGGCACTCAGTAAATATTAGTTTGAGTGAATGCATGTGATGTCCCCCTGCAATAATTTGAATCAATTAAGAGTTGACTGGATGAAGGGAAACACTTTTAGTGTGAATCTCAAAACTTACAGGTAAATACAGATGGTGTCAAAAATGTGTACACATTTTAAGAACAGAAAAACTGTATTAAAATCATAATATTTAATATATACCAATAACAAAAGACGAATACAAGTCACATTTGACTTCTACAATTACAAGAGCTGCTCAAAATGGTTACCATCAGTGTTCAGGCACTTCTGATTATGGCAAACTAAAAGTAACACATAAATAACATCTCTTAAAATGTGTATCCCCCCCCCCCATATCTAAGTCACAAGTAATTACAGTGTATACATGTTTCAAAACATTGTACCCTGTTTAGAATGTGTGCCCCTTGGTACACATTCAGGGTTTCAGTAGTTGAGTAGTACTAAGCTCCAGTTAGATGCCAGGCACTTACTTGTTGAATGAAGGAAAGGCTTTGTACTAGGCATTGATGATGCAAGGACAAGTTAAAAGGTCTGCCTTCAAGAAGCTTGTTGGCTTGCTGAGAATTCAGGTCAACAGTAGCTATAATATGACGTCATGGCCAGTAACAGAGGTATATGAGATGAAGGTGCAATTTTTGTTTAGGTAGGTAGGCCAAGAAAGCTCCAGAGAGTTACATTTTAACTGATTTAGAGAAGAAGTCACAAATAGGCAGCCTGCAGACCACATTTAGCCTTCAGTCTAGTTATCTTTGGCATGTGTGTATGCATATAAAACATTACCTATTAAGAGATTACACACAAATCTAGGCTTCTCTTTTCTCTTGAGTTGTCTGTTAACAGTGAGTCTCATTCCACCATGGCAAAAATAGACCAGAGCTGAGTACCTGTTTCATTAGTTCCTCTTTTATCTCAGACTGTGTCATATCCCGCATGTTTTTCTCAGTTATGTTACCTGCATGACCCTGTAGGCATTTGAATTTGCAGCCTCTGCTCCAGTAAGACGGATGTGGATTTTCTGGTTAGAGAAGAGCAGGAAAGGATTTTCTAGGTAAAAGAGCTGTAGTGGCAGTGGCCAGAAATAACATGTAGACTACTCTTCTATCAACTTGGTTGTAATCGAGAAAAATTTCACATATATCTGGAAAACTATTCTGAGGCCAAGCTGTGATACTCTGTTACACTGAAAATTTTGTGGCTTATGTGTAACAACTAAATCATAGATTTTTAAGAAAGTGTGTTAGTGTGTTAGAAAAAGAACTCTGCCATCAAGCACAGCAGATGTTTAAAGACCAGGATACCAATTAAAAAGCATTGCAATAGGTTGGGCAACGAGACAGAGCCATGTCACAGGGAAGGTTCCAGACAGACTCATTGTCCCTTGGAGATGTGGGGGAGGGAGGTGCAAGAGGAGGAGCAGATGATGGGATTCTGCTAGATCCATGAGGAAAGCATGACTTCCCCTCAAGTCACTCTACTTGACAGCCGCTTTTCGGATGGAACTGAGAGTCCTGCTCTCACAGTGAGGTGGGGGCAGGACATAGATGGCAATTGAAGGTTTGGGAGTAGGTGAGGGAAACCCTTAAAAGATACGCATTGGGAAAAAGCTTGAGCCCCTAACCCTAAAGAAAAGAACACCAGTGTTTTACGGTGGTGTGATCTGAGCAGTAAAACCAGAAAGGTAGTAAGCCATCCAGAAAAGAGTTACCTGATGGTTGCCAGGGGGAAAGGTGCTTTAAAAAGCCCTTGGTGAGTAAATAATGCAAACAAGTAAAGTAGATGACAACTGAAAATGAAGCCTGAATGATTGTGGCAGTGGAATAGAAAAGCAGAGATTATTGGGAACAATTCAAGAAATATTGAGTATCTTGAGATGAAATCAGTCCTTATCACTAAGTCATTATTTATGTCATTGTCATTTGTGGGACTATAAAGTAATGCAGTTGTGTTCAGTGGGATCTTTTTTCGTCTGGAAATACTAATTTTCTTATGTAATATTGTCCTTTTTCTTTGTAAACCAGGTACCAGATGCAATTAAAAAATGTCAGAGGGCTGGAATTACTGTGCGGATGGTCACTGGTGATAATATTAATACTGCTCGGGCTATTGCTACCAAATGTGGTATTTTACATCCTGGGGAAGATTTTCTGTGCCTAGAAGGTAAAGATTTTAACAGAAGAATACGAAATGAGAAAGGAGAGGTAAGGATGTTCTTTAAAAAAACTATTTAGTGTATGAGGAATTTCATTCAACAACTGTGTAGTGAATATACATTCTACGTTAGGCACTATATATGAATAAGTGCAGTCTCCACCTTAAGAAGCAAAAAATTAGTGTTCTAGGTAATAAAGAAATTGCCCTGAAGGAGGTAAGCACGTCTTGCTGGGAGTGCTTTATGAAAGTAGTGGCAGTGAATATGGGCCAATTGCAGAAGTATGGTGTGTAGAGGGGAGTGGTGGGACATGGGTTTGGAGAGGTTGGTAGGTACATATTTTAGGAGACCCCAAAACTCTGAACTTTTTATGCTCAGTTAAGGAAGTTCTATTTTCATAGGCAATGGGGGGATTTAAAAATTTGACCTCATAATGCTGTAAATTGCAGTAGTTCTCAAACTTGAGTGTGCATCAGTGTCATCTGGAGAGCTTGTTAAAGTATAGATTGCTGGGCCCACCCCACAGTGTTTAATTAGAGAACTGGGCCTGCACCCAGGAATTTGCATTTCGAACAAGCTTCCAGGAGTTTCTGATGCTGTTGGTCTGTTGATCACACTTTGAGAACTAGTGATAAATATGCTAGATAGCTAATTAAGACTTATGAAATTAGGCTGGGGCACATTTTAACTTTGATAAAAATTAATAGATTGAGCAAGAGCGGATAGACAAGATTTGGCCAAAGCTTCGAGTACTTGCGAGATCATCTCCTACTGATAAACATACACTGGTTAAAGGTAAGCATATTTTTCACTTCTTTCACAATTTCTTAATATAGAAATATGTTCTGCTTTTAGTCACCATCTTTTCAGATAAAATATAAATACACTTCTTTTGCTATCATAGATGAATTGTGTTTATCTTCAGTGATTAAAACAGGATATTGCTCCTAATATAACCATGGTCTCTGGAGTTGGTCCTCACCCGGCATCTAAGCAGTTTCCATTTCTGTGTTTGTTTAATTACTTATTTTTAACCTTGAGTCTATAAAACTGACTAGTCAGGATATTCTGCAGAATCACCTTATTATAGTAATGTTTTTACAGCACAAATATTTACTTGTATTTAAGGTATAATTGACAGCACTGTCTCAGAACAACGCCAGGTTGTAGCTGTAACTGGTGATGGTACGAATGATGGCCCAGCACTAAAGAAAGCAGATGTTGGATTTGCAATGGTAGGAATTTATTTATTCTAGTATTCGGATGTAATTTACTAGCTAGGTTGTTTGTTTATTGACTAAATTACTGTTGGTTTTAAACATTGTCCCTCAAGATTAATTTGAAGAATAAACTAATAAGCCTAACTTGGTTTATAAGTCTAATCAGCTTTTCTGCATTAGCTTTATTAATGCCATGAAATCTGACTAGAAGCTGACATATTTTGGACAATTGTAATATCATATACTTATCTTGTACTCTTAAATTTTTAAATGTTTGTTGTTTCATTTAAACCTCACAACAACCCTCTTAAGCAGGACACAGACATAGAACAATAGTGTGTATTTAAGTTTAAAATGTAATTGAGACTTCCACACAACTGAAAATGTCTCTTAAGGAGTAATTGAATGTCATCATTATATACAAATGTAATTGTTTTTTATTGAAAATAAATCTACCTGTTTTTCCCCAAATCTTCAGTTTAAATATTTCATTTACTTTTATTTCTGAAAAATAAAAATCTATAATCATGATTTCTCAAGTCCAAAACTATAAGAAAACTGAAAATTTTTACCTAAGTTTGCAGCAGACTCATTTGATTGCAAGATTTGTTCTGAACTGATATGAGGCTATTTTTGGTTCTACTTAGTGCGAATATTCATGACCATAGTGGAGATATTAGTGTGTTTTATAGGGTCCAATCCCCTATTGGTAGAATTTGTGATATAAGATATGTGCCTCATTATTGTAAAATATGAGAGACTTTGAATTCTGAATTACAGTCTGGCCCTAAAGGTTTTCGGATGAGTGAATGTGTTGATTTGCATAATTTATCCCCCTGATATTTTGCTGCTTAAGTGGGAATTTAGAATAAGGTCCTCCATGATGGCAGCCTTTCAATGGGAATGAGAGAGATGGGAAAAGGAAATTACATGGGTGAATTTTCTTCACTTAAAAGCAGTGAAACCAAGGATGGCTGCCCTACCCCATCCCAAATTTACCTGGGTAGCAGCTGCATGGGTGGGAGCTCTGAAGACTTGGGGAGGGTAGCTGAAGAGTAACAAGGAGTAGCCTTTTGCTCTGGCAAACAAGGTCACTCCCTTGAGAGTCACAGGATCACTCACTGCTGCTGTGCATCCTTTAGCTGGATTCTTACACTACTGACTTTCTGACAGATGACCAGGAAGAATGTATGATGCCAAAATGCATACCCACCAAAAAAAAAGGTTCTTCTTAAAACAAATAAATATTATGGACTTTAAATAAATACAGGTAATTATAGTAATGCAAACAAAAACACAGTACAATGGCTGGTTGGTTTGTATTTTTTTAAGTTCTGAAGGTTTTAGACTCGATTGTACCTCTTTATTTTTAATGCTAACATCAAAAATCTAAATTTATTTCAAAAATAGAAAATGTAAGTGCTTAGTGGCTTGAACTTGAAGTCACTCTTGTTTAACCTTGAATTTACTTCAGTGTTGTGTATTTGCTCAGTTAAAACTGAAAGACAAACTCATTGTCTCAAAGATTTGTTTTTAGTTACCCACAAAAGTTTACTATTGATTAGTTCTTTCTAAATATGCCCCCTATTTTTCAGGCAGAAATAGCATTTTAGAGCATACTCTCTCCATCAGATACATGAAGTGTGTATTCTGCATACACAGACGGCCCTTTGTATTCGTGGGTTTCATATCCATGAATTCAACCAGCTGAGGATCAGAAATACTCGGGGGGGAAAAAGGATGGTTACATCTGTACTGAACATATGCAGACTTTCTTTCTTGTCATTATTCCCTCAACAATACTAGCTTTGGTCAAAGGAGAGAGTCACGTTATATTATTCTTACCAAAAATCATTTAACCACAGATGCAGATATTTCTATCATCAAAGCTTGAATACCATCGTGTAGTTCAATAACCAAATGCATCTATGGTAGTAAAACCTAAGGTAATTAAAATGCCATCTTTTTAAACTTTATTTTGATTAGTGAGGGATTCATTCATTCTCCAAATATTAAGAAGCTGTTTTCAGTATTCCAGTTCAGAAATGTTAAGAGGTGAAGACTTGCTGCCTCTGAAGGTTCATGATCACAGGACAGGGACATCTATGAAGGACAAACACAGTACACTGAGTGTCTCAGGAAATGGGCCTTGACTCTGCCTGAGGAGGCCAGGAAAGGTTTTCTGGAAGAGGTACCATTTTAGCTGAGGGAGGGAGCGGAACATAGAGGACTGTACAGCCTAGAGGACTGTATTCACAGCTAATTGCTTACTAAGGAATTCAGCCTACCTAGAGGGTATGGTGGTGTCAGTAGTTAAGAAGCTGGGAGGATTCCTATCGACCCCCCCCAGGAAAATGGCCTTAAATACCAAGATAAGGGATCTTTTCTCTTATCTTCTAGGTTAGCATTTCCCAAGCTGACTTCTGATGGACTAAAATAAGCTTAGAGACTCATACTGCCTGCTAGCTTACAACTCTAAGAAGTTCATAGCCCCCCACCCCAAGAAAGCTATTTAACTTTTTTTTAGTCAGCCAGGCTAGAGTATAGTGGCATGGTCACAGTGCACTACTGCCTTGACCTCCTGCACTCAGATGATCCTTCTGCCTCAGCCTCCCAAGTAGCTGGAACTATCAGTGTGTGCCACCGTGCCCAGCCTTTTTTTTTTTTTTTAATAGAGACAAGGTCTCGCTATGTTGCCCTGGCTGGTCTCAAACTACTAGGCTCAAGCAATTCTCTGGCCTCAGCCTCCCAAAGTGCTGGGATTACAGATGTGAGCTACCTTTTCTAATGGAAAGTTTTCCAAACTTGTTTGACCCTGGAGCTAGCTTGTATTTAGATACCAGTAAACATTTTAGAGTTAGTCTTCGGAATTTTAAGGATTTTTGAACAAGGGAGTGATGATATTTGCATTTGTAAAATACCAAAATGATGAGAATCAGGAACTGCAATTAAGCTTACATGTATTAAATGTGTTGCACATTCAGAGTAAAATATTCAGATTAGGAGCTAGAGACTTCGATTGTAAATTAAGGTTGTTTCTTCATTGAGTATCTTGAGAAAAGTTTTATTTGAACTTTATTTTTGTGTTTATCAAAACAATATATACATATCATTTACAAAGTCAAGTAGTTCTATAAGTCCTAATACCAAAGTTCCCTATGACATGCCATTTCTTCCACCCCAATTTTTGGCTTCCCAAGGGAAACCTGACTGTTTTATCTAGTTTTTTTTTTTTAGTTGTGTGCCTTCATTTTACTAAATCACGTGCCTCTGGTGCTTTTTTTGTGTGTGTGCTGACTTTCTTTAAGGAAGATGAGGACTCAGTGCTTTCACAGGCATATGATCACAGGCACCTCCACTGTCTCACCGCAAGTACCTCCTGCTTACTCCTGGTCCATCCTTCTGTAGGGTGATAGCATAATTTAGCTACCTTCAATGTTCAGTCCTTCATGTGACTGTAAATGCTATTCCAGGCTGAGCATGTATGTGGTCTACTATAATTACTTTTCTTTCCTCACACACCATATTATATTCCCTATAAGTTGTCTTTTTTATTCACTGCTTTTTATGATTTTGCTTTTATATTTTGGTTAGATTTTTTTAATGTACTTATACGAGTTCTCTTTCCAGTATGTCAGAGACCTCTGGCACTCTTACCAGCTCCACCTTCTTAGCAATACCTCTCTTGCGTCTTTTGATGTGCTTTGATCTGGACTCACTGTCCTGTTGGCCTCCAACCATGGGGATCTCTTTTACCTCTCCCTTGTGTTGCATCTTGCTCTTCCTGGACTTCATGGCATCATCTTTTTTGGTTTACTCCCTCACTTGGTAGAGCTGTCTCCCCTCATCGCTTCCTGAGAAAGGGTTTGTCTTTGTCCATTTTGTGTTGCTGTAAAACAGGATGCCTCAGTCTTGGCATTTTATGAACATCAGAAGTTTTTTTGGCTCAAGGTTCTGGAAGCTAGGAAGTCCAAAAGCAGTTAAAGGTCCCACCTCTTAATTCTGTTGTGTTGGGGATTGTTTCTAACACTTGAACTTTGGAGGGCACATTCAGATCATAGGAGGCTTCTCGAGCATTACCTTCCTCATAATTTTTATGATTTAGTCATGCCCTTTTCTAATTACTACCCTGTCTGTCTGTAAAGATAACCAGTATCCTGAAGGTGGTTGCTTTTGCCTGGTTTTGAACTTAGTACAAAAGAATAATATTTTATGTACTATTTTGAGTTCATCTTCTTCATTCAGCATTTTGTTTGTGAGGGTCATTCCTGTTGCACGTAGTTGTAGTCCACTCATTTTTATTAATACGTAGTTTATTAATCTAGCTCATTCTCCTGTTGGCAACATTGTTGTTAGTTTGAAGCTTCTAAGTGCATCTCCAGTAGACTTTCAAGAGATCTTCCTTTTTTCACTCCTGTTTCTATCCCTGCTCTTAGCACCACTAGATACTGCCAAGTGTTCAGATTTCCAGCAGGATTGTGTAATGCAATAAAGGGCTCCTCCTGCTTTCCCTAACTTTGTCTTAGGACTCAGCTTTTTGGGGTCTGCTGATGGATTTACCATTTGGTTATCCGCTTTCCAGCCTCTGAAGGTTTTTGTTTGTTTTTTGTTAGAATCTCCTTTCCCTCTGACTTTGTCTTTGTGGGTTTTTTTTTTTTTTAATATATCTTTTTGTTTGACTTTTGGAAGAAACTTGGGTAATGCCTTTGTTCATGCCTCCATTTTTAACCTGACTTGAACTTTCTTTTTTTAATGTTTATCATCTTTTTAACAATTTTATGCTATTTTCTTCTAGGTAAATCTCTTATAAGTAGCATGTAATTAAACCTTTTCAAAATGCACTCTAAAAGTCTTTGTCCTTTAATAGGGCTAATTATCTTTTTTTATGCAACTGTTGTTTTTGATATTACATGTGTAATTTTATTTTAGCTTTCTAATTTTTATGTATTCCTATTTCTTCTCTTTTATTCCAGGTGATATAATTTTATTTACTACTTCAGCAGTGACTTGAAAACTAAGAATTCTGTTTTATATTCTACTACTGGCTTAGTTGTCTTTGAAATTATAAAATATGTCTTGAATCTAATTATTAGAGTTGAAGTACAAATAATAATTTTTAATCCCTGAATGAACTTTATTTCTAATGCTTCATTCTTTGTTTGATTTCTGCTGAACAAGTGTGTCTTTCTCAGGAGTACCTTAGAACAACTTTATTACCTTATTTCAATGTAAAGTCAATATTTATTAGGTATAATGGTAAACTTTGTTAATTGTATATTATCCTTTTGAATTAAAAGTTACATTTAAAACTTTACATCTAATTCACCGTTCGTTTTTTTTTTTTTAACAGGGTATTGCTGGAACTGATGTTGCTAAAGAGGCATCTGATATTATTCTCACAGATGACAACTTTACAAGCATTGTTAAAGCAGTTATGTGGGGACGGAATGTCTATGACAGCATCTCAAAATTCCTTCAGTTCCAACTTACTGTTAATGTAGTGGCAGTGATTGTTGCTTTCACGGGAGCCTGTATTACTCAAGTAGGTAACAATGTGTCTAAACTTGTTTACCTTAAATCAGAAATGTGTGTGATCTGCCTTTTTAAAGTATTTAAATACTTACGTAAGCTGATGGTTAGCATTTTAGACTAATTAATATAAAAAATACAATGGCGTTCTGTTTCTTCAGTTTTTTAATCCTGAAGGCTTCCTGGGCATTGTTGAGTCCCTGAATAGTTGTGAATGTCTATTAGGAAACATGTCTTTTCTAGGACTCACCACTCAAGGCTGTGCAGATGCTGTGGGTGAACCTCATAATGGATACACTTGCATCCCTGGCTCTGGCAACAGAACCACCCACTGAATCTCTCCTGCTTCGGAAACCTTATGGTAGAAACAAGCCTCTCATCTCACGCACAATGATGAAGAATATTTTAGGTCATGCATTCTATCAACTTGTCGTAGTCTTTACACTCTTATTTGCTGGTAAGAATTCAGTGTCTAATAAAGCTTCATTCCTATCCAAGATGTTTTAATGTTATAAACTTTTCAGGAGCCTAAGTTCTCTTTCTGACTTCCTTTTTATCTGTAATTTTCTCCTCTTTTTCAGTAGGTGCTTTGTAAATTTGGGGAGGCAATGTGACAGATGGCAGGGGAGCATAGAGTGTCCTGATTTCTAGTCCTGGCTCTGCCACTGACTTATATGTGACGTTGAGCATGTCATCAGAGGTTTGGGGCCTCTGTTTCCTCATCTGTAAAACCAGAGGGTTGTACTAGGTCATCCCAGGTCCCTTCCAGCTCTTTCTGTGCTGTCATTCCAGATCAGATAAAAGGGCTGGCTAAGTTCTGTTATTGTATATACTTCCTTGAAATGTTAATTTATTTTGTATGATAATTTTAAAATGGTAATTTTTCATTCTTTCAGGAGAAAAATTTTTTGATATTGATAGTGGAAGAAATGCTCCTTTGCATGCTCCTCCTTCAGAACATTATACTATTGTTTTTAATACCTTTGTGCTGATGCAACTTTTCAACGAAATAAATGCCCGAAAAATTCATGGTGAAAGAAATGTGTTTGAAGGAATCTTTAATAATGCCATCTTCTGCACAATTGTTTTAGGCACTTTTGTGGTACAGGTGGGTAATTGGAAAAGGTAGCTTCAAATTTTATTGTTATGTGAGAACCATTAGGTAAACAGGTAGCTTGTTCAAGAAATTACTTGATGGCTACATGTGTGGAACTATTTGATGACGCCTAAAGTATCATGTTGAACTAAGAATGTAGAAACTCGGTGTCTTGTTCTTAGAAGTAAATGTCACAACTAACTAGACAGACAATTTTATTTCTCTTAACTCTAAAATGAAAGGTTATTATTTCTTATGAAATTAACTTGCCAGTCTGAACACTGTAACTCAAGCCTGTAATCCCAGCACTTTGGGAGACCAGAGGATCACTTGAGCCCAGGAGTTTGAGACCAGCCTGGGCAATATAGTGAGATCTTGTCTCTATAGAAAAATAAAAAAATTAGCCAGGCACGGTGGCATGTACCTCTAGTCCTAGCTACTCAGAAGGCTGAGGTGAAAGGTTTGTCTGGGCCTAGGAGGTCAAGACTGTGGTGAACTGTGATCATGCCACTACCCTCTAGCCTGGGTGACAGTGATACTCCAACTTAAAAAAAGAAAAGAAACTAAGTTAGCCAATCACATTAATCTTGTATTTGTTTACCCAGAATCATAATAGTCTTCTTTTCATATCCCTTATTATACCCCTAAAAAAAGATGAAGTTTAAATTTTAAAAAATTAAGAACATTTGTGCAAATAAATATTAAAACTTTTTTCATGGTCATTGTTTTCTTGGTTTACAAAAGAAAGTTACTCCAGTTTTATATCTCTCTTGAAAATCCAGACTTGGTCGTCAAATCAGTTATGATCTGACTCCTTGGGCTACTGACAAATCAGTTGGGATTTTCTCTGCACGTGTCCATATAATCTTGACTTTGAAAAATAGTAGAATTGACAAGTGCATGTCATTTAAATTAGAATAAAGTTGAGCTAAAAAGAATGAAGTTTGTAACTTAAAAACAAAATTTTCAAATGTTAACTACCAAAATTATTTTATTTAATTTTAATATTTGAGCTATTTAACTGCCATATTAAAGAAAGGCCTGTCATACTCACAAGAAGGTGAATATTTATTATTTAACTTAATATTTCCATATGCACTGTTTTAGGCTGCTTAGAATAAGGAAGGAGTACAAGTTCTGTGCTATGAATTTTAATACTTATGCACATGATTAAGCTTCGTTCCTCATAAGAGAGGGCAGATCGGAGGCAGCCACCTGAGTGAGCCTCTGCTTGTAGACCTTTGCCAGTTGCTTTCCTTTTCTTTCAGTCTATTCTTATTTATCCTAACACATCTGAATGTTAACTAGGCATGAACACCTATGTAGAATGAAGAAGCTTGCACACTTTTATTCACTTTTCCATATTGTATGATCTTTTCACAAAAGTATGCCATCTTTCATGAAAAGCAAAGTTTATGTAAAGAATTATACTAAGTACAGAGAGCATAGTTGCATGAGGGTTATATTGGAAACAGTTACTCTTCTTGATCATGAGAATGTTGTTAATCTTTAGTAAACATTAAATGTGCATTCATTTAAAATACTGGAGTGAGATTTTTCTTCAATTGTCTTATTTTCAACTGTGACAGTTATACACTTCATCAGAATAGTGGTTGTTCAGCTTGAGTTTGAGAGGACATACATTGGGGTATTTTTTAATGTCTATGAGTTATTAAAATTAAAAGATTTAAATGAGTTTCCTTTTGATTATTTCTCCAGATAATAATTGTGCAGTTTGGTGGAAAACCTTTCAGTTGTTCAGAACTTTCAATAGAACAGTGGCTGTGGTCAATATTCCTAGGAATGGGAACATTACTCTGGGGCCAGGTAAAAAGCTCATCAGTTTTTGTTCAAATCTAACCTGATTTTTAAAAAAAATTCTAGTATATGTTTTCTTTAATCAGTTTTGTTACTTGGTGCTAAATTGATTCTACTTCAAGAGAGAATTCAGTGATTTTTTAAAAATAATTGTATCTGTTCCAGTATGTTTCTTGTTTACTGTGATTATGCCTATACAATACTCTTTTAATCTCTTACATAGTTTTTAACTTGTTTTTTAGAGCAAGTTTTGCAGCAGTTATTAGAGATAATGTATTTACCGAGGATAGGATGCCCATACCTGTATATTTTACTCTCTAAGCTATTTTTGCATTTTCATAATAAATTTTTATACTTACTTTATAATTTTGTTATATAATTTAACCCAGAATAAAACAGAAAAAATCTTGAGTTTTGCTTACAGGGAATATTTTTATAAAAACAAACAATGGTATCTGGAAAAGGGACCACAAAATGACATTTTGGATTATTTGGGTTGACTAGTCTTCACAGTGTATATGTATAAAACACCATGCCTGAAATAGGAGACATACCTCATCTTTACTATAGGCAGAGCTACTTGCAAATGCATGTCATTATTTTTTGAAGATAAATGATAATGATATATGCATATGCGTTCACTCTAATCCCGTTACCATTGCTATAAACTAGCTGATAGAGATTCTGTACTGACATTTCCATAAGTGAAGGTTAACATATGTCACGGTATGTAACTTGTGTGAGCTAATTTATTGTCATTCTGCAAATCAATAAAACCAGACTTTCAAGTTTTATTTAAATTTAGGTCAATCTTTATGCCTTATTACCTCCCCTCCTTCTTGTGTTTCTAGGTTCTGAGGTTTTTCTTCTTAATAATTCTGAATACCTCTTTAATAGAGATCGTCTTTTAATAGCATCCTTACTTGGTCCATATTTTCTTGTTGATGACCATTCTATGATTAATAATGTTTTCTGATAATCTGACTGATTTCAGGAAGAGGAAATTCAGTACAGCATACATCCCCAATGGTTGACATTATCTATTGGTTCTGAGTGTGCCATGGTAGAACGAGCACTGGCTTTGGTGGTCAGGAGACCTAGGTTCTCAGTCACTCCATGAACAAGTCACTTTACATGTCTCTGAGCCTGTCTCCTTGAAGAAATGAGGTGGTCAAACCAGAAGTTCTTGGAGCGGTTCTATATCTGACTGCATACTTGCTTCTCCTTGCTAAACCCAACTTTCTGAGGGAATGGCTGTTAACACATGAACTAAAACATATTTGTCGCTGTTTTTGCTCTCCTTTATTATATTTTCTGGGGCATCTGTTTCTGTTTGGTGTTGTTACCAATCAGTGTTAATCCAGTTTTAAGTAGTTGCATTTTATAAAAATGAATGACATTTAGTAAACAAATCTGTTTTCAGTGAAAACTTGTTAATTTTTTGAATTTTGACATGTTTTCTTCTCATTGAACTCTTACAGCATTAATGGAACATATACTTGTTTTGCATCTAGTAAGACCACCTGGCATTTTCATTTTATTTGAAATAAATATAATTAATAGGGGTTTAAGTAACTATATTATTACTTTAAAGCATGGTTTTTCAGTTTACTGTCTTGAATGTCCTAATATGAAAAATATAATCAGGTTAATTTGCATTCAGGAAAACTTTTTGCTGTCAAATTTAAGTCTTTTGAGTAGTTAAGAGAAGAATGTTTTTTGTTCTGGGAGAGAAAGATTGATCAACTGGGTCTCATTGTGTCATTGGTAAAGATAGTTGAATACTCTCACCACTTTTAATGCCTTTAAGCAGTAAAGCTAATCAGTTCAACTGGATTTGATACAATTTATTTCTAAGTTTTTTCCCCTGTGTTGTAGCTTATTTCAACAATTCCAACTAGCCGCTTAAAATTCCTCAAAGAAGCTGGTCACGGAACACAAAAGGAGGAAATACCTGAGGAGGAATTAGCGGAGGATGTTGAAGAGATTGATCACGCTGAGCGGGAGTTGCGGCGTGGCCAAATCTTGTGGTTTAGAGGTCTGAACAGAATCCAGACGCAGGTATGGGCCTGGTAGAGAGGTAGGCGGGGTAGCTGGAGCAGGGGCTTCTGACCTGGGGAGGAGGTTCGCGTGTGCGCCTTGACTTCTCTCTAGCCTTCCCAACCCACAAAAGTTACTCTTTTGAAAATTAGTACTGGTGCCTGGAATGAGTGAGACTTTTAACTGATTACATAGGAATGTGTCTATATGCCCCCAGCTCCTTTTTTCTAGCTTTTTCCCCCCTTCAGCTCAAAATGCTACTCTTGCCTATGTATCTGCTCTATAAAAAGTGCCTTTTCCTTACTTTTTATATGTTGATAGATGGAATGGTCCTTTCTCTTGTTCTCTCTCTCTCTTGCTGAGCAAGCTGTCACCGTCTCTGATTCCTTGCAGATGGATGTAGTGAATGCTTTCCAGAGTGGAAGTTCCATTCAGGGGGCTCTAAGGCGGCAACCCTCCATCGCCAGCCAGCATCATGATGTAACAAACATTTCTACCCCTACACATGTAGTGTTTTCCTCTTCTACTGCTTCTACTACTGTGGGGTGTGAGTGTGTGTTCCTAAGTGCATGAAATTAACATTTCCTAGTTCACACACCTAACGTTTCTCATTTTCTCCTTAATGTTTAAGTTCATCGTTCAGGCTTTTCATAAAGCTTTCTTTTCGTAAAGTGGATTGAGACCTCAAAGTGTTGTCGTTGTTGTTGTTTTATTTCTTAGAGGGCTAGATAACAGGTGGAACAATTGCAACCAAAGAGTAGATAGGAAATCTGTGAGTTTGTCTCTGTGCTAACTCTTGTAGTTACTATGGGGAATAAAATTGTAGCTTAGAATCTGTGAAACCACTATAAATTTTTGAGTATATGCCTTTGCACATGTTCATACTGCATGGTTCCTAGAAGCATGTGATTTGAGACTGACCTAACAGAACCAGCAAGTAGCGTTTTTAAAGGGATTTAGCATTTTGACTTTTGTCCGGTTTGAAAAGTAAGTTTAATAACCTGAAGAAAAAAATACTTTAGTATATATACCTAGTTGCTTGCCTTTTTAACCTAAACTTTGCCTCGCTTTGAATTTTTCTTTTCTTTTCTTTGTTTTTTTGCTTTGTTTTGGTTTTTTTCCGAGATGGGGAAAGAGGTTCCTGTGTAAGCTTCAAAAATTGTATCATATTTATGGTTTGGGTTTTGTTTTTTCCGTCTATATAATCACTTTAGTATAAAAATACATTATAGATAAGAAATGTTCTGTTACATTTCAGAAGAAGAAGGGGAAGTATACTGTTGATTTGTGAATCATTACATGTAATTTTTATCAGTTGACCAGAATAACAAATGTTCTTTCAGATTTTTGGTAAATGCCAAACTCCCAAAAAACCTTACAACCTATATTATTTTACTGTGAATTAGTCTTCAGAATTCATGGTGGATTCTCAGTATACTGGAGGCCTTAAAAATATAAACCCAGCCCCACCAAAAATGTGCTGAGATACCTCAGGTTAGCCTTGTAGTGGACAGAGAACTATCTTTTCCATGTGGCCTCCAGCCAGTGAAGAACTAGAGGGACCTTGGAGTCTGGAGAGATGATGATTTAAGAAAGAAAACTATGCTATTTATTTACTTAAGCACTGTTTGTTTTTTGTTCACTTAAGTAATTTTTGATATTTTTAACAACATTGTAAAACAGGCAGAATAAGAACTGCCCCCATTTTATAGGTGTGAAAACTGACTTGGCATTTAAGTGACTTGTCCATGACTGATAAACAGAGTATGATGGAAAGCAAAGAGCAGACAAGTGCTTTCAGGACACACTGACCTTAAGTACATGCATAAATCTGCCTTTTAGAAATGGCCTACCTGTATGAAATGGTAAATATAAGTTTCCTGTCCTTACGCCTGATATAGTGAATGTCCATTGCATTCCCTTCTCCCCATATCTGTGGATTTCAAACTATCCCTGGCTCTTTAGGACTTCTTTCCACCCTGCGCTGGATGGTAAATGTGTCCTGAGCATTTATGGAAGGCCCACCATATGTTAAGGCTGTTCCGGGGCCTCCAGAACTGCAGTTTCATGAGAGGAACAGACAAGAAGCTAGAAATTTCTACATAATAATACCGTTATAACAGGGTCCCTAGTCCACCCTGGGAAGTCAGCAAAACTTGCCTGAAGGAGATCCCAAGCTGAACGTTGGCAGAATTCACCAGTTGAAGAGAGTGGGCTCAAGTGATCATAGCTTGTGGTACTAAAAGAGTTACAAATTGTAAGGGGTTGATGAAGCTGGAATGGAAAGCGAGCATCTGTATATACCCCAGAGTAGGAGCCAGACTAAGACGTTATCCTGATAGACCCCCTTCCCTCAAAACTTCAAATTTGAAGAATTGCAAACCTATAGACAGATTGAAAAATTAATACATGAATGCCTTTCACCTGAATTTATCACTTAAAATTTTACAACATCTGCTTTATCAATGAACCATTTGGAAATGGCAGATATGACATTTCATCCCTGAATACTTCAGCATGTTCCCCCTGAGAAAAATCTAATGTATAATCATCACCTTACACCATATTATCTCGTGTGCAGTCCAGATTCAGATTCTCCAGTTGCCCCAAAAAGAACTTTATGGCTGGTTAAATCCAGTATCCAAGAAAGAGCCATTGACAGTGTGTGTTACGACTCTTTGGTTTCTAACCTTGGATCCATGCCCTGCCTGTATTTTTTAATGACACTGATTCTTCTGAAGAGTCTAGGCTAAGTGTCTTATAAAAGGTTCTACATTCTGGATTTGTCTAATTGTTTTCTACTCTTTAGCTTCATGTTACACTTTTTTGAAAGATTTATCACTTGGGTGGTATGTATTCTACTCATTTTTATTTTAGCAATATTTTAAATGATCGATTATGTTTATATTTGGAGGGTGTCACATGTTTATGTTTACTATGTTTACTCTGTTTCTCAGACTAATTGTGTTCCAGGCTTTCTATGAAATGTCAAATTAGTCATAAACTGTTCTCTCTGTCTCTCTCTCTCTTTCTCACGCGCGCGCGCGCACACGCGCGCGCACACACACACACACACACACACACACACACACACACACACACACACACACACCCCTCCTTTCTGATGCACAGCTGTATTTGAGACTTCTGAGTTTCAGGACCATGTGGCCATGGGTATAGTGCTGTCCTTCAGGGAGATACACTTCAGAGAGTGGCAAAGGGAGGTATGTAGCTGTTACTTCATTGAGATGTTTGCTACTGTATTTTGTGTCCAGTTTTCTTGGACCATAAGGTATCCAGGGACTGAGTCCTGTCTTACTAATGAGGTATATATACTGACAGTGGCAGTAATTATACTGCTGTTACTATAAATACTTTCAACCTTGCTGGAAGAGCCTTGTCTTGGTGTACAGAACAGCAGCCAACATGTAGAATTACTTAACAGTATTCTTATGTATAATGAAAGCCTTCATGTTTTCACTGTGTTTCTGCCCTATTATAGATTAGTCTTAGAAATATCTATGGATGTCAAATTTTTTAACCTTTGGAGTCCTTGCTTTACGTAAAATAAAAGAAATAATCCATTTCAGCTTTTTCCAGAGATGCAAAACATTTCTGGAGAGATCTTTTCTCCCCCCACTTGTTAGCCAGAACTGTACTCTTACAGTTCTCTAGAGAAAACATTCAGTAGTTGTTGTTTTAATAAAATATATCGTTCTAATATGAACCTTTACCATTAATATACTTTTTTGCTGAATAAATAGCTGTGTCTTCCTGGAAATGAGAAATTGAGAAATAGTTTGGTCTTCTAGATGAGGGGTTAGCAAATTTCAGGCTGTGGACCAAATCTAGCCTGTTGCCTATTTTTGGAAATAAATTATTGGAATGTAGCCATGCCCATTCATTTAAGAATTACCTATGGCAGTTTCTACACTACAAGGGCAGAGTTAAGTGATTGTGACAGAGACTGTATGGCTCACAAAACTTGAAATATTTACTGTCTGCCAGTTTAGAGAAAAAGTTTGCTAACTCCTATTCCAGGTAATTAAAACATTACACAGGTGGGGTCTTCCTTTGAGAAAAGGAATGGGCAAATAGCCAACTTTGGGGGAAAAAAACTTAGAATCTTCTTTCCTGTTGCAGAGTATCTTTTACTTTACCATTGCAGTTATTTAGGTTAGTGCATAAAGATAAGTAATGACGGAGATTCCAGAAATGGGCAGTCTTTTGTAGAAGTTAAGATATAACCACTAGTGATGCAACACTAGTATTTTAGAACTGACTCTTTGGTTACCGTGTTTTGAGCAATAATATTGTTACTCTTTTCTACCACCAAAAGTTAGGATGGCATTTAGAAAAATGGTTTTACAGGGTATCTGATCTTTTTTGGATTAGTTACTTATATTGAGTGAATTTTTTCCTTGATACAAGTCATTTCCTATTTCTTAAAATTATTTTATAATTATGATAATTTCATGTTTTTTGTTTAGCATATAATGCTTCATACATCGTTTTTCTGAATGTTCCTCTCTGTTGAATAATTTACTTTTAAAGTATTTTTGACTTAGGAATTATTGAATTTTTCTTAATTCTGATCATTTAAGGGGGTATAAATATGTTGTGTATTGGCAGTCACAGTAGATACTGGATAAAATAAATAGTGAAGCTTGGATTTCAAGAATGAATAAGGTTATTTATATTTCTGCTTAAATTGAATTATTTGTTCTATTAATATAGTTTCCTGCCTACCTAAAGTTTTGTGTACATAATTCTTCTTTTCCTCAAAATACCTACCACTGTACTGAGAATTTTACACGTAGAAAGTAATAAAGAGCCTAGCAAGTATAAGCTAGCTCAGTGCCATGCCTGAGATCAGGAGTACTTTCTTACATTCTTTGTAAGTAGAAAGTCAGACCAACCTGGTTCCATCATTCCTGGCCAGCCTGGATTTTATTACATGCATCATCTCATGTGAGCACTGTTCCTTAAGAGTGAAATTTCTTTGAAGCATTGCTGAACTGTCCTTCTAAAGTACTAGCACTAGCTACAGTCTGCATGTTTTGGTCTTCTGTTGACTTCTAAGGAGCCCAGAAACCTGGATTATAAGACTTTGGGGCACCAAGTGGGAGTTACATACTAGGTCAGCTACCCATTCTCTCACTCAGCTTTGTTACTTATAAAGTGGTTAGAATAAATATCTCTAATATTATTTCAATAAATTCAGATAGAGAAAAAAAATCTTACCAAAATGGAAGTGTTGGAAAGAAGGAATTTAATCTGTGCACACCACACTTGCCAGTCCTGCCTGCCCTGGCTCACTTCACCCCTCCCACAGCCTCCTCACACCCACATCTCTAACCTGAACTCACACCTTTCTTCTGAGCTCTAGGTAGTTTCCAAATTTAACATGTTAGAAAAGTGCATTGATTTCCCCTCTTGATTCTGCACTGCTCCCTTCTATACCCAGACTGGTTAACAACAAAAAGAAAGAAAGCACACAGGGAACTCCACTGTCTCTTGATCTCCACTAATGGCGGTACCAGCAGCCTGGTCAAGTGAGCAGCGGTTCCAGGGTAGTGTTGGCTAGTCCCCACCCTTTGGTGCTGGCTGCTCCCACATCCTTTATACATGTGCTAAGTGTCCGCATGTGTAAAATGTGAACTGTGAGAAGCCACAGCAAAACCCTAAGTGGATTATGATGATGTATTTCACCCATATTGTTTACACGTCAAATGTAGAACACTTCACATCTTAGTAAAGGTGGGAGAGGATAAGAACAGTAAAAGAAATGGATACCTAGCAGCAAATACATATTCAGTCAAATTGAGAAACTGAAGCACAAACACTCTAATAGAATGGCAAGAGAGCTGATGATGAAGTGACAAGACCATGCAGGGCGGATGCCACTCCAGGTGTGGAGGAGGGGTCCACAAGTCAGTGTCTCTATGGAGGTTGTTGGACATTGCAAGGTCTCAGGTCTCCAGAGTCAGAACCTGCGTCTTAACAAGATCCCAGCTAATTTGTATGCACATGGACGTGTGAGAAGCTGGGCACTGGTCCTGCCAGCTAGCCCTTCAGTCTGTAGTGTGCTCACCGATTTAGTCTCCCATAACAACCACAGAGGGCAGTACCCTTGTTCTTTCCCATTTTGTAGTTGAAAAAACCCATGTGACTAGGACTTTAAAGGTGGGAGTGACAGGGCTGGAATTCATTTTTCCTCTGATCTTACCTGTTTGTATTCTCCATACAAAGGGCTGGTGACATGGACCGAAGCAGCTTACCAACAGGGAGTGGTAATCAGAGATGAAACCTGGAGGAGAGATGAGGTTGGAGCCAAAAGTGGACATGTGGCCCTAAATGCTACATTAAATTTTTAAAAATACATTCACATGTTCATTTGAAGAAATTTATGAATTTATTCATTACTATTGTCTTGTGATTTGGATGACCATATCTCTCTTCTGCAATGTCAGAGTGTCAGTTACTTTTCTTAACATTATGAGAAAATAATATCTTCATTATTTAAACAGGATTTATTAGAATGAAAGCAAAAGCAAACACTACATTTAAATTGATATATAATAAGTGCTCAGTTACTTGGATTTTTAAATATCTGAATGGCACTGGATTAATGACAGTGTCACATGCGCAGCGATGTCTCTGATTTTGACTGTCTTTTCATTCATGCAGCAGACTTCTGAGATGAGAAGGAAGGTGAATTGTTTAGGGGTGAAAATACTGGAAAACTTTAAAACTTTGTGTCTTCCTCCTGGGAAATTTTTCACAGAAGAATCCCAGTTTTTTTATTTTGTTTTTAATCTGTTCTTTCCAGAGAGCCATCATAATTGATTTAAGTTTTAATCTGTTATAGTGAAAAACACTAACACTGTATAGACAAATGGCATATACTCAAATGTTTATAGCTGTTTAATGGCATTTTATAGATATTCATTTGGGTTTTTTCTCCTTAATTAAGGGAAGAGTGGGGTAGATGTGAGCTCACTGTGGCATTCAGCTTCTATTTGCTTGGCTTGTTCATGGTCGGTAACACCCTAATTCCTAGCATGATGAATAGTAACCCTTTGTGCTTGACTTTGTTTAACTTATTTGAATTGTTTTCAAAAATACATTCTTTTTAATTTAAAAAAAATCAGCTAAGCTTGTGTATGATTCAGTTTTTGTTTTGTTTGTTTTTTGTTTGATTTTGTTCTCTTAAGAAAACAAATCCTATAAAATGGCTATTAAATTTTTAGCCAGTGATAATGAGGTTTTCTTAGTATTTGAATTCTCTACCTCTTAATTCTTAGATTATGTGGTTTTGTTGTTCTGTAGTGTCCTACTAAAATATTCATTTTTTTACAGTGTATTGCAAGTTCCACTGCATTACATGCAAATATGATTCACTCATACCTAGCTGTTTGTGGATTCAGACTCATAAATGAACCACTTTTAGGTTAAGTTAATAGTGTACTGACATCTTTCTGTGTTTTCTGATGTTTACAGATTCGAGTGGTGAATGCATTTCGTAGTTCTTTATATGAAGGGTTAGAAAAACCGGAATCAAGAAGTTCGATTCACAACTTTATGACACATCCTGAGTTTAGGATAGAAGATTCAGAGCCTCATATCCCCCTTATTGATGACACTGATGCTGAAGATGATGCTCCTACAAAACGGAACTCCAGTCCTCCACCCTCTCCCAACAAAAATAACAATGCTGTTGACAGCGGAATTCACCTTACAATAGAAATGAACAAGTCTGCTACCTCTTCATCCCCAGGAAGCCCACTACATAGTTTGGAAACATCACTCTGATTGTAAGCTGAATGTTAACACACTAGCTGCATTGTAAAGAAACAAATTGAAACTGGGTCTTTTCACATATTGTGACGGACAAGATAGTATTCTTGTCTATGGACTTCAACAGAAGACACACTTGTACGAATGTAGATTTATTTTTTTAAAAAAAAGCAAAGCTTTCTGCCAGACTGAGGGTGCTTTTTGGGGGGTGGGAGAAATGAACTGACAGAAAAACAGTGACTCAGCTTAAGTGACCATGGACGCTCAGCAGTGCCCCAGCTCGGTCCTGAGCGGTGTATTTGCAGAGGGGTAGTTGATCTCAGTCCCTGGTGGGAGAGAGGGAGAGGTGAAGCTGGGCAAGACAGAGCTCTAGGTCAGTGAATTGATACTTTAATTTCTGCTGTTGGCTGTTAATAATTTGGATTATTTATGTTTATAAATGATACAGATCTGTTTACAAGGTTTGTAGATACTTTTTTTGTTCCTGTTCATAGATGGGAAGCTTCCTTATAACTGATGCAGAGAAAAAAATTAGTCCTTCAAATACTGCTGTATTTTCAGGAAAAAAAGGGGTGTTTCTATTGAAACTGTACTAAATTTTTGCCTACGATTACCTTGTTAAATATTGTAGATAAATTGCTAATACTAATAGCCAAATAGATAACACTAATGCTTTGTTTAAAAAAAAACAAACAAAAAAAAAAACCAAAACAAAACAAAAAAACATGAGCAGTGGTGTTCTAATGAAGTTATGGCATCTGTCCTAATTAGTTTCTTAAATACATTTACTACTTAATGGTTTTGAAACAACTGTTTAATTTTTAAATTTTTTGAAAACTTGCTAATAACCTTTTGTTCAGAATTTAGTAGATAGTTTAATGCAGGACATCAACTACATAATGAAAGATGCTTGAAATGCTTTTGTTATTTCAGGCAAATCAAATTAAATCAAACTATCAAACTACAAGAGAACCTTAGTCCTTTTTGTTTATGTCTAACCATGTTAGTTCAGTGATGTCTTGGTGAACTGTGAGTGAACTGTAATGGTTTTTCTAATTCTTAGAGACCTTCATACAGCATGAGGGCTGTTGGCATTTTGAAAAAGGTTAATAAGTAGAAGCATACATGTTATCCTTTTGTTTTTGAAACTTGTTTGTAAACATAAATAAATATGCCCTTTTATTAAATAAATTCATGGCAATGTTTTTTTAAAAGACATTTCAGCTTCTTTTCTCGATTCTGCAAGTAAAGTACATCAGTTTATTCTCTCTAACCACAATTGAAATAAGTTTCAAGATGGTAACAGCCCCATGAAGTACCGCTTTAATTCCTTGGTGGTAATCTAACTGAATCAGATTAAGAAAATTATCACAATTTTGTCATTTGACATATTCTTCATAGAATTTAGTTTGTCTAAAATAGTCTCACAGTTTAAGAAATAATGACCTCCATTGTCTTTGATACATTTATTTTAATTCTTAAGTGGCCAAATAACAGATTAAATGAGATGATATAAAAAGATGGAAAGGGTTCTAAAATGATATATTTAGATGTAATAACTAACTTTGTGCTGGAATGCCCATCTCTAAGCCAATTAGATTCTGTAGCTAGCCTCTCTTTTCCTTACTTTGTCTGCTTCCCTTTTTTGCCTCTGTCTTTACCCTTTAGAAACTGGCATTATGTTAGGGCTCAGATCTCACCAGATACACAATCCTCAGGCTGACATAAAGTTTACGAGGACTACTACAACATCTGAGAGTGCTGACCCAGCAGAGAAACATTGAGTTGATGGTGCTTGATATTTTTGATGGGTGGGGGAAATCTTTTTCTCACCATCAAATCTTTGCAGTAATCCTCTGCAAGTCTTAGGAACACATTGGCTGTGTCAGCATTTGTAATTGTACATTTATTCATCAGGTATTTATAGTGAATCATACTGTAAAAAGAGGTAGCATGTTATGCTGGAAAGCATATTAGACTAGGGTCAAGACCTGGTTTCTAGTCTTGATTTTGCCATTAATGTGCTGCATGATCTTGGGGAAATCATTTACCCTAAATGAGGGTGGTGGACTAGACTCTGTCTTGGAGAACCCTTTCAACTCTAAAAATTGACCCTATCAACTGGAGAGCCTACGAGGCATAGGGATTAGAGAAAAGGGAAATGTTTTTAGTTTTCTTTTTTATTTTGGTTATGCTTAAATATGAATGTAATTACCAAAAGATTTAGAAGTGCATGTGCTTTGGAGGATTTGTATTGAGCTTTTACAGTATTCATTTTTCAACTCAAGGCAATGGCTTTTTACACCACCTCTAATCCATAAACGGGTCTTACGACATCCATGAAGTAGTAGCAAGACATGCTTGGTGTGTATTTCTCTCTTTGAGACACTGTAATTTCTACCAGAAATTTCCAGAGCATTATGTAAGTAGGAAAAAAAAATGCAAGCAAGCTGTTAAAGATCTTGGATCCCATTATCTAGTATGTATAGCTGAAATCTGTAATTCAATCACTTTTCCTCTTTTATCCTCTAACCAAAAAATTGTTTAATTTTGCATCCCAAATGTTTTTAATCTTTGTATATTTTTTAAAAATCCTTTTCTCCTCATCATTGCCTTTTTTGTGGTTGTATATAAACTTACTTGCACTTTGAAGATGAGTTACTCCTTGTCATCTTACAAATATGTGATATGGTAATTTTCATAACAGATGTCAGTTTTGAACCAAGAAATGGTGATTTGTTTATAAGAAAAAAAAAACTGGCTTCATTTCTGTGAAATTGCTCTTTGAAAATTTCTTTTTACACGTGTAAGCCAACTGAGATACCGTGATGGTGTTGATTTCTTTCAATGATGCTTACCATCTATTTTAGCCACTGAGCCTTTTATTATTTGTCTATTTGTAAAGTTTATTTGTCTTAACTCATTTAATAAATATACTGTTTATCTGTTTCTGAATGGGGACTGAACTTTTTGAATACTGATATTTGAACATGATTTTGGAATTACTTTTTTCTACTTGAAATTTTAAAAATCTAATTGAGGAAACTTCTATAATGTACTCGAAATGTTATGGTTGTGTTACAGTGAATCAGCGTTCTCGTATGCATGCTCTTGCCTCTAAAATGGAAGTGGGTACGTCATCCCTACTCTTCTACCCACGTCTTCAACCCTTGTAGCATACTAGATCATTTCTAGTCCATGGACGTGTAATGTTTTGGTTTTAGAACAGATTAGTTTTTCACTTTAACTGTAAAAGCTTATTTTTTCATTAAATAACCAAGTTTGTCACCAGCCATGATCTGAACTCTGTGGTACAAATTAATAAAATTGCCTTTAGTTTTTTTTTATAATAAATTATAAACATTAATTAGCAACTGAGTCAACTTTAAATGATCATGAACACCATATTTTTTAGTTAGTAAAAATCCTTAGTACACTACTGAGTATATATATTTAAGCGACATATTTGTGACATCAAAGATATTTTCCACTTTGTCACATTGGGTCTTGTATATATTTTGTATATTAGAATTAAATTTTGAATTAAGTCCTCTTTGTAAAATCAGCTGAATAAGAAAGAGGAATTTCTTTAAGTCTTGCTTGTTGGCATTTTTCTTTCCCCGTTATGTTGGAGAACTCGTGTCTTACTGCAGCCCTCCTTCTTTCCTTAATCTGTGCTACCTACCCTGTGACTCAAGCCCAGATCCACATCAACTTGTTTTTTTTTTTTTTTTTTGAGTTGGAGTCTCACTCAGTCGCCCAGACTGGAGTGCAGTGGCTGCTCTGGCCACCGCAGCCTCGACCTGCTGGGCTTCAGCGATCCTTCTGCCTTGGTCTTCCAAGTAACTGGAACTATAGGCGCGCGCTACCACACCCGGCTAATATTTTGATTTATTGTAGAGATGAGGTCTCACAGCTTTTATTTTTTTTAATTACTCTGTTCCACTCATTTGTGGACCAAAAAAAAAAAAAAGATGCTCTTATTGGCATAATCAGGCTGTCTTAATGAAAATAATTTTTATTTTAGAATAAGTGTGTTTATACCATAAAGAATGTTTCGTATGGTAGGGTAAGCTGGTGGTTGTGTCGCTGTGCTTCTCTCATCAGTATGTGTCAAAAAGGAAATGACCTTTATCCAAATAATTTCCTCTTCAACAGCTTGATAAGTTTGCCCCTTAAACTCTTAATAGTGAGCTTATGCTTTTATGCTTTACATCTTAAGAGCTGTTTCTTTGTCATTTTCTCTATTTGTTAAAAAAAATTAGTTTATAGGTGAATACACTAAATGTAGGCATGTTTAATCTGTATTCTGTGTTTAAGGCATCATTATTTCAAAGTTAAGAAAATGTGTATGTGTGCTTATACAATGTTGGTGCCTGGTACAATGTCCTTAACCAATATGATATCTTAAGGAAACAAGTTCTCAAATCAGTAACACACAATCTGGGTTTGGATTCAATGCAGGAAGTCCCTGAGATTCTCTTCATTTAAATCAGGGGTATGAAGACCACATTTTTCCAAATCACTTCTCCCTTCACTAGGTCTCAGCACTGGTATATTCCTTAGTTATTACAAGGGACATTGTCACAACCTAAATTACTACTTATAGAGTATTTGCTATGTGCTAAACACTTCACATGGACTATATAAACCCTCTGAAATATTCTGCCATTTTACAGCAGGGAAACAGGTTGAGAGAGTTGTAACTTGCTCTAGGTCACATGGTGAGGTAGAGCTGGGATTCCCACTTGAGCTGGACTCCTTCAAGGACCCAAGCTGGTAGCCACTGGTCTTTACTACAAGACTAACAACTTGTAAACCGGGGTCTAAATTTTTAAACACAGTTAAAATTTCTGCTTAACTCCTGAGTGTTCCCTTTCTTGCTCTTCTTTTTTTGGTAGCAGATGCTTTAGAGATGATCTTCAGAATCATCGTAACCTTTCTGGAAGATATCTCAAAAGTCTGAGACCAAAAAAACCACCTGTTAAGATGTATAATCCAAACTGTCTTCATAGTCAGACCTCCTTTAGCTGAAGAGAAAAAGATAAACTCAGTAGAATGGTATTTTTACTAGCATACGGTGAATACAGAATTTTATGATTTAGTACTTTTAAGATAGGTATGTTTATTCACTCATAGATAATTCATGAATTTAACAGGTTGTTACTTTGTTTCCTAACTAATTTGGAATGAAAATAAATTTATCACATTAATAAAATCTGCACTTTTTGGTTTTGAAATTTGTGAGATTAAGAAATAGAGATTAAGGAATGTCAGTTTACTTTTTATTTTATGAAGAACTATTTTGTCCTTTGACAGCATTTTTCTTGATGAAAATACTTAATGCTGTAATATTCAGCCCAATTGCACTGTGGATTTTTAAGTGATCAATTTCTAAAATAAAGCTATAGCCATTTTCTACTACTATCTTAATACCATTTTATGTTAATGTTGTTTGTGCTTTGTGAATAGTCAGTTGGTTCCCTCTTAGTTTGTAAAAATGAAATGCTGATTTTCATGATCTTTAAGATATCTTCATGAAGAAAAAGCATTTTAAAACATTTTCTTGTAAGACTACTTTTGAAATCCTAAATATTTAGTCTTAGGCAGCGGTCCTCAATCTTTTTGGCATCAGGGACTGGTTTCATGGAAGGCAGTTTTTCCATGGATGGGGATGGGGGTAGATTTGGGGTGATTCAAGCACATAACATTTATTGTGCATTTTATTATTACACTGTAATATATAATGAAATTATACAACTCACCATTAAGAAAAGGTACAGACGGAAATAGTAAACAAAACAATGGGCAGGCCACGCATGGACTGAAATAAATGTTGGATTCTGATGCAGCTGTGCAATTAAAGTACATCATCTCACTTCACTCACTGATAGGGTTTTAAATGAGACTGCAAGCAAACTGATTTATTTTGGTCTCTGTGCAGTCAAACTGCAGTGCTAATGTTAATCTGTATTTACAGCCATTCTCTACCACTAGCATCACTGCCTCCGATCATCAGACATTAGATACTCATAAGGAGCACACAACCTAGATTCCTCACAAGCACAGTTCAAAATAGGGTTCACACTCCAAATGAGAATCCAGTGCCACTGCTGATGACAGGAGGCAAAGCTCAGGCGGTAATGCAAGCAGTGGGGAGCAGCTGTAAATGCAGATGAAGCTTCCCTTGCACACCACTGCTCACCTCCTGCTGTGCAGCCTGGTTCCCAACAGGCCACAGACTGGAGGTTGGGGACCCCCTGGCCTAAGGCATGTCTTAAAGGGTAGCCTGAGAATGAATGCGAAAAATAAGAATGGCAGCTGAGGGAGACCTGTGGTATCTGAAGTTGGAAGTTCCAGTTAGGATGCTTTTTAATTTATGTAATATTCTACGTTTTTGACCGTAAGCTGCTTCTTCAGTTAGCTTCAAACTTCCTGAGAAGGGTAAGCCTGCAGCGTGTCTGAAATCATTTATCTTTCATTTTCTGTTGTAGACAAGGATGGGCAGTAGGTCTCAGCCTCCATAGTGTGGTAGGGAAGAGCATGGGTTCTAACAGGAGCCAACAAATGTCTGAGCCTGGAACCCTGTAACATCCAATAACACTCCCCTCTGTCCCTTCCTGTTTCCCTGCCTCCCAAATTATTTAAGGCCAATGGCTTTCATGGCCTTTGTCCATGTCTCCCACCCTCCATTTGTTCAACACATACTTGGTGCCTGTCATGGAGAATTCACACTGTTCTAGCATCTGGGGAGAACCAAGCAAGGTTCGTCCTCTTGGGAGTTTATGTTCTGGTGGGTAGGAGAGAAAGACCTTGTCAGGCGGCAGGCCACAAGGATGGGGCACATGGTGCAGTTAGGGAATTCCTCACAAATACTGTGACAAATACGGTGACATTTGAGCAGAGGCCTGAATGAAGTGAAGAACCACCTGCTGGACTGTCTGGAAGAGCCTTCTAGGCAGAGGGTTCCCCTATGTGGTCAGTGGCAAGTTTGAGGGACCCCAAGGAGGCCAGTGTAACTGGAGAGCAAGAAGCCACTGGGGATGTGGTGGGGTGGATGGTCGGAGATACACTTAGAGAAGGTCAAGGAAGACTTCACCAGACCCTGGAGCCACAAGCCTTGGCAAGTACTCGGACTCTTGCCCGAGTGAGTTGGCAAGGCAGTGAAGGAGTCTGAGCAGGGGAGCAGCTGGCATCTGAAAGTCTCACTGGCTGCTTTGTAGAGAGGGATAGGTGGGAAGCTTCCACCTCGTTCCTCATTCTAGTTCAGCCTCTTCTGCTTCTTGGTAGCCCCCTTCGAAAGTCTCGGCCTGTGTCTTATTTCCTCCATCTGTGTTAACCGTATGCTTTTCCTGTTCATCCAAATAGCCTGAGGCCCTTGTGCTATGAAAATCCAGTCATACCAACGAGAGCCTACGTCATGATCTTGTTCACTTCAATCTTGATGAAGTTCACATGAACACAGCAGCCTTTACGTTCACTGTTCCTCAGCAGAGGCGTCATACACAGGGTGGCCATTTCTCAGCTGCATACTCCCAAGATGGTAGTCGGTATCTCCTCCAGACTCTTCCTTGCCCTGTAAAAGCTCCTTACACCTGCTCACCATACTCATGTTAAGCACAACTGCTAGTCCCAAGTTGTCCCCATGATCCTCTCTTTCTGGGCCCACAAATCCTCACTGACCCTCCTAACTGAGTCACCCAAGCTGGCTGTCTTCCAGGGCTCACAGCTCTCACCGACCCTCCTACCAAGGCACCCAAGTTGACTGTGTCTTCCTGGGCTCACAGCCCTCACTGACTCTCCTAACCAAGGCCCTTGGGCTGGCTGTGTCTTCCTGGACCCACAGCCCTCACTGTCCCTCTAACCAAGGCACTTAGGCTGGCTACCTCACTACTGCTGTTGTTCACCTCCTCAGCTTTGCCTCCTGGGGGTTACCGCACCGTGGCACCTACGCCAGAGCCCCCTTTAGTTCATACCTGTGCTCAGCTGTAGAGTATGTCAGTCTTGCTGGTGACTAGAATTTACACTTATGTCCTGGTTCTCACTGAAGTTCAAACCGAGCTTTCCTTTGTCCCTTATTCTCCATAGGCCCATTCCTTGACGCATTTATTCCAAACCTTCCTTTCTCCTCAAGCCAAGATTTGAGGCCCTAGCACGCAACTTTTTCATCCTGAACACCAGTAGTTTTTCACAGCCTCGAGCAGACATCTCCCACCTCTGGTTATTCTGTTACTGATTTTTGGTCCCAAAGAGCTGGATCTTACCTCCAACTATATTAAACTACTATTTCAGTCACCCATCACACATCACGCATCAGTTTGACTCCTGATTTTGTCATCTGGTTTATTCTCAACTCTCCTCAGCATCACACTACTCAAATGTGAGCTCTCCTGCTTCTTAGCGGGAACACTGGTTTCCAACACAACTGACAGACAAGACAGGTCTGCAGACAATGCCTTACCTCATTTTTCGAAACCAGTACCAGTCTGATACAGAATCCAATCATTCAGCCGATTGAAGGGTCGCCTGACTAAATGTTCTTCCATCCTACACATAAATAGTCAACAAATCCGAAAGCAGAGGATGCTTTCTTGAAATGCTTCATTCTCTGTTCTGCAACCAAGATCTTTTCTTGTTTTCAAGCACTCTCTCTTTTCTTAGTCTTTCTTTATTTTCGCTGCTATTACCCTAGCCTAGTCCCTCTTACCTCAGGCCCACACCTTCGCAGTTCTCTGCACACCCTGCCCTCTGTCTCTTCCTTCACCAGTATGTTCAACTCATCCAGAATCTTCCTAAATCACCACCTTGCCCACACCACCCCTGACCTCCTCAAAAAAGTATATAAATACAACAAAAAAGCATTGAATAGCTCTGTATTTGCTCCTTAAAAACTCTTTCACCTCACACAGTTGTTACTTACTCGTCTTTTTTTTCTTTTTTTATTTTGAGTTAAGGTCTGCATTACCCAGGCTGGTCTGGCTCCTGGGCTCAAGCTATCCTCCTACCTCAGCCTCCCGAGTAGCTGGGGATACAGGTGATGCCACCCTCCTAGCTATCCCTGATCTCTCTCTCCACGCCTGTGAGCACGCTGTGTGTCCATGTGTTCTTCCCTCTCCTATGAAGTTTTCCTCAAGCCCTGCGTGTTCCTACATCTCTTCCCAGCACATGCACCACTCTCTCCTTCCTCAGCACAGCAGCCCTGTAAGGAGAAATGGTCAAGAGTGTTTTCTCAGAGGAAAATCGCCTCTTTCCAGGTGAGGCTGGAAGATGGACTCTGAGGAGCTTAGGAAGAGGCAGCATTGTGTGCAATGAGCATGGACCTAGCAGGTGGTCCCAACTCTATCTTATATCATCTTTCAGTACCTCAAGCTCTCTGCTTCCTGGACAGGAATGTGAGTATTACAACTCCTGCCCTACTTTAGGTGTTCAGATGAACTTGGAAATGTACAAGTACTTTAACAATTACAAAGGATGGTGCAAGATGGTGCCTTTGTTGTTTTAGGTTTTATTTTGTTTGAGTCGAGGTCTCATTCTACGCCCAGGCTGGAGTACAGTGGCATGCCCATGACTGACCGTAGCCTCGATTTCCTGGACTCAGGCAATTCTTCTGCCTCAGCTTCCTTGGTAGTTGGGACTATAAGCACTTTCCATCATGCCTGACTACTTTTTTAACTTTTTTTTTTTTGGTAGAGATAAGGTCTTGCTATGTTGCCCAGGCTGGTCTCAAACTCCTGAACTTAAGCGATCCTCCTGTCTCAGCCTCCCAAAGTGCTGGGATTTTAGGCATGAGCCACCATGCCTGTCAAAATGGTACTTTTGACTCAATAGCAACAGAAACAGTCCTTTGAACGCCAACAAATGTAGTTTAAACACAAAATTTCAGAGATGAAAAGGCTCTTAAGTCCCAACTAGGTCATGAATACCTAGGCTTTATAAAGATTACCCAGAAAATCCATCTCATTCGAAATAATAAAGAGTGTTTACCTCCATTTTCATGTTTTCTGTGTTTTCAGTCAATAGTGAAAACATTATTTTTCCTTTTAAAAAGAAGCAGCATGCCTCCCTCTGGATAGGGAGGGCAGACAAGTATGCAGGTGACCCAGGCACTCCAAATCGCTCAGCTGAGCCCTAGCTGCTCTGATGGCCTGTGACTGTTCCTGTGGCTCCCTTTGTTCCTGGTCATATCTTTGTTCCCATCATAAACCCTGGGATAAACCGGTATTTCTAAACTTTGCTGCACACTGGAGTCACGTGGGGGAGCTTTACAACAGACCAGGCTCTCAGCCTCAGGAATTGTGGTCCAGGGGGTGGCATGAGCTGTGACTTTTTAAAAATTTCCCTGATGATTCTAACATGCAGCCACAGTTGGGGAATGACTGAGTTAACCAGAGGGAAGCATTGCCAACCACACTGCTGAACTACAAGAAGCCAATAAAGAGCATAAAAAGCAACAATTGTGTACGTTTCCCCCTCAAGACTGATGTTCCGTATAGGTACTAGAAATTCTGTATACTTGATCAAAATGCTTTTTAAAAACCAGGTTGTCTCTAGTACCTCAAAAATCAGTATTAAGGAAAGAAAGTATATAGAGTAGTATATTTAGTTTAAGATTTTACTGGCCAAGCATAGTGGCTCATGCCTGTAATCCCAGCACTTTGGGAGGCCAAGACAAGAGGATCACTTGAACCAGAAGTTCAGCACTAGCCTGGGCAACATAGGAAGACTTCATCTCCACAAAATATAAAAATAAAAAATTAGCTGGATGTGGTGGCATGTGCCTGTAGTCCCATCTACTCTGGAGACTGAGGCAGAAAATCCCCTGAGCCTAGAAGGTCAAGACTGTGATGAGCCATGATCATGCCACTGCACTCCAGCCTGTGCGACAGAGTGAGACCCCGAACCAAAAAATAAGAAATAAAATACAATGTACTATGATTGAAAACTATCCTGAAATACATTTTTGTGGAAATGTGCTTACTAATAAATAGTAGGTTAAAAACCTTTATCTCTTTTTTATTTTTTAAAAATTATGACCAACCTTAAAACAAACTAGTTGGTTTTATGAAGGCAAAATGAACAAATTTCAAAATCAGGTCATGAAAGTTTACTTGTTTTTTTTTAAATCTTGTCTATCTTTATAGATACAGTTTCAAAATCAAGCAATATGCCATCTTTACGTTTATTTCTAACATGCTTTATGTCATAGTTGAAAGCAAACAGCATGTATCACTTGGAAGGAAAACGTCAGATATTATAATGAATATTAAACATTAAAGTATTCATAATATTTAAGAGTGTACTTCTTTAAAATAAGGATTTTGCATAAAATCACTTTTTCTTGTATCTGGAAAAATTTACTAATTTTTTTTCCTACTTCTTAGAGTGATTTGTAAGTCAAATTAGTCAAAAAACGATGGCTCCAACCATCTATTCAGTTAACCAATAAAAAACCCCATAACATACCCAAATGGTGGCCTGTCTGTATGCTAGAGTATTGCCAGCAATTGTTAGGGTGCACACTGACATTTATTGAGCCCCAATTCTGGGTCATTTCCTTTCATATTTTACCTCATTAAGTCATTACAACTCAACCCCTCTTTTTTGTTGTTGTTGTTTTTTAAATAGATACGGGTCTCAAACTCCTAGCTTCAAATAATCCTTCCACCTCAGACTCCCAAAGTGCTGGGATTACTGGCATGAGCCACTGAGCAGGCCCATGCCTCTTGTATAAATAAAGAAGTTAAGCAAGCTATCTATGGCCACACAGCTTGTCTGGATTTTGAGTCCAGAACTGTTCAAAAACCAAATTCATGACCATTTTATTACATCAGACTGAAAAAATCTCTTTTGCTTGGTCCAGTCACTCTAAGTGTTAAAATTATACAAACCAGTTCTTCGTGGAGTTGTGCAGATATCATAGAAGTGATACTCCCATCCCTCGGTCCCAAACTGCATTCCCATCTTTTCTTTTCCATGTTCAACATCTCTAGTTTCTACAACTGTTCATCACAGTGGGGTGCCTGTATGTCCTAGTGCACCAGGGTTTGTCTTGGTATTCAAGCCTGCCCTTCCAATGGCATTATGAAGAATGACCCCCTTTCACCTTCAAGAATGTTCTTGTTTAGGCCGGGCACGGTGGCTCACACCTGTAATCCCAGCACTTTGGGAGGCCAAGGTGGGAGATTGCTTGAGTCCAGGAGTTCGAGACCAGCCTAAAGGTCAAAAAAGTAAAAAGAGCAAAAAAGTAAAACCCCATCTCTATAAAAATGTTTTTATAAATTAGCTGGATATGGTGGCACACACCTGTAGTCCCAGCTCCTCGGGAGGCTGAGGCGGAAGAATTGAGGAGATGGTGAGCCATGAGGTCTAGGCTGTGGTTAGCCATGACCTTGCCACTGCACTCTAAACTGGGTAACAGAGTGAAACACTGATTGAAAAAAAAAGTTCTCATTCAAGTGATCAGGATGATATGATTTCGGATTCTACTGCTATGACAAGTGGAAAATTGAGAAAAGACTCAGAGCCACATTTTGACATCTGTATAAGTGACAAGGAGGATCCCCAGTGTATCCTGCTAATAGGAGAAGCTCTAAGTTCAGTTCATAAGTCTCAATCCAGCCTTCTAAAATTTCTAGCAAAGAAACTGCCACATTTCTTATGCAAGTCTCCAGGCTAAGCTGAGGGGAAGCCTACCTTTTTTTAGTCCAAAGCCCAAAAGACTGAGGATATACCTAGGGATCTGATTCTTGATTCAAATGTGATTGCTTAAGTATCTTAAAAATGCATATAGCACATCTAATTGCCTGCTTGGAGTTCCAAGAAGCCCTATGGCTTTTTCCTTTCTTTCTTCCTTTGAAGGATAAACCTTGCTTCCAGGAGGAAGGCGTCTTTTTGCAGACAGCATCTAATAAAGTGACTAGCATATAGGCGACCAATTAATGATTTTAAATAAATGAATGAAGTGAAAGTGTTAAAAAATTATTTCCTACATGGTTTTAATAGCAACTACAGTATTCATAATAGAGGCTTGTTTAAGAATATCATAGCATATTTTCATGATGAAATACTATGTGATTATTAAACATGTTTTTATAAAAGCTTAAACATCTTACATTTATATAGACTGCTTTTTCATTTGGCAAAGTATTATAACTATTTCCATGTCGACATTCTAGACTCGACCAGGAGCAGTGGCTCACGCCTATAATCCCAGCATTTTGGGAGGCTGAGGCAAGAAAATTGCCTGAGCCCAGAGGTTCAAGACCAGCCTGGGCAACTTGGCAAGACCCCATCTCTACAATAAATCAAAAAATTAGTTGGGCATGGTGGCTCGCGCTTGTATTTCCAGCTACTTAGAGGGCTGAGGCAGAAGGATCACCTGTGCCCAGCTGGTCTCACCAAGTTGCCAAGGCTAGTCTCGAATCCCTGGGCTTAGGCAATCCTCTCACCTCTGCCTCCCAAAGTGCTGGGATTACAGGCATGAGCCACAGTGTCCAGCCTCCACTACGTGTTTTTGAAATGTTTTTCATTACTTACACTGAAAATTAGGTTTCACTAAAAACATCCACATCTTGGCGTCTGACAACATTAGGCCCTCATTCCCACATGGTGACAATGACTTGCTGCATCTCCTGCCTCTCCATTTGACCATTGTCCCCACCCCTCCCTGTGGTCTCTGCACCACTGTCATTTATCAGTACTGGTGACCATCTGTTATTGTGTCTCTCAGAGTAGAATCAAGAGCAAAGTGAAGGTTTTCTGTTGCTGTCAATTGTGAAGTCATGAGAAATGAACAAGGATTCACTGTAAAGACAAGTTATTGTCACCGAAGGCATCTTCACTCATATACATCACTTACCAGACCCCAAAGGAATTTGTGTGACACCTGTAGCCCCTCATTAAGTTTTAGAATCATAAGGAATCAGCATTTTGGACCAGATAATTGTATCTTTCCTTTTATAGATGAGTGAGTTAGGGCCTCTGGCTGGCATGGTGGCTCACACCTGCAATCCCAATACTTAGGAGAGCAAATCGGGAGAATTGCTTCAGGCCAGGAGTTCGAGACCAGCCTGGGTAGCAAAACAAGACCTAGTCTCTACAAAAAAGTCAAAAAATTAGCCAGGCATGGTGGCACATGCTTGTAGACCCAGCTTCTCCGGATGCTGAGGCTGGAGGATCGCCTGAGCCTAGGCTCTCAAGGATGCAGTGAGCTGCGAGTGTGCCACAACATCCTAGCGTAGGTGACAGAGGGGGACCCTGACTCCACCCAAAAAAAGACCCCTGAGAGACTGTGACTTGTCCAAAGTTCTAGGTAGAAAAAAAGTTGAGGCCGAATCCAGATGTAGAGTATCATATTTATATTTTTGGGTTTTAGAAGTTTCACTTTTTGTCTTAATTTTTTTTTCAGATTAGAAAATACAGTTTATTTAGAAAGTAAATTAGAGAATAAGAGGTGATTCACTCCCAAAGGTAGGGAAGGGGGCCAAAGCTTGATAAAATATGGCTACACCATAGCTCAGCAAGGCAATGGCCTTGTCTTAATTTTTAAATAATAAAAATTAGCGTAAATTAATTATCTCTAGAGTAAGCAAGCCCTCCAATGCCTCTTACCTCTATAAAACACATATGTAACTGGTGGCTTTCTAAAAGTAGATTTTTTTAGCACTTTCTGAAAGTTTAAGAAACTTTTTGGCTTAATAAACTTTAGTTTTGCCACAGTATTTGTAGCTAATTTAGAGCAACCACAGCCAGAGATAATGGCTCTTGCCTGTAATCCCAGCACTTTGGGAGACTAAAGTAGGAGAGTCACTTGAGGCTGGAGTTTGAAGCCAGGCTTGAACAACATAGCAAGATGCCCATCTCTACAAAAAATAAAAACAATAGGTGTGGTAGTATGCACTTGTAGTCCCAGCTACTTGGGAAGCTGGGCCCAGGAGTTTGAGGCTGCAGGGCACTACAATTGTACCACTGCACTCCAGCCTGGGTTGCAGAGCAAGACCCTCTCTCTTAAAAAAAAATTAGAAAGTATTAAATTTTGTTTAATACTTTCTGGTTTTCCTTTTTTTGAGAACAGACCCTGGGTAGAACGTGTCCATTGAGAGCTATCAGCCTTGACACGTGCATGTGAGGTCTGTAGGTTATAAATTTGGCTTTGTAGATATACCAGAAAGAGACTTAGCTATGACTCTTGATTGCCTGTGGGTCTGGAAGACCCATGAAAAATACATTCACTTTTATGAATAATTGCCATTTTGTCTAAAACATTATTTATTTCAAATAACCAAGGCTGAATTAAATTGTATTACCTTTGTGTTCTTTCTTCCCTGCTCCAGTTTCTGGAAAGGGAAACAGTCCAAATGAGTTGGAAGCAGATGATGTTCACAACTGGACCCACCAGGGGTGCCCAAAAAATGTATACACAGTTTAAGTATGATGTCCACTCAAAAATGGCGCTTTTCAAATGAATGCTAGCATCACCATGTGACAGGCAGGACAGTCAAAAAAAATGGCAGAAGCATGATTAAGCGAATGTCATCCTATACATTGATAGCATAATTCAATTCAATTTCAAAAAATAATACATATCATCTTGTAAAATGTGTATGCATTTTGTTGGCACCCCCATATACCGAATAAGTAAGGCTTTATTACTATGTATAAAAATATAAAACTCCTTGGAGAATTGTCATAGAACTGAGTTCACTTGAAGATAGAAACAAAAAGAATTATAGCTAGTAGCTTTATTTATTTCTTTAATTTTACTTTTGAGTTGGAGTCTCACTTTGTCACCCAGGCTGGAATGCAGTGATACGCTCACAGCCACCACAGACTTGACCTGCTGGGCTCAGGTGATCTTTCCACCTCAGTCTTCCAAGTAACTGAAACCACAGGCATGTGCCACCATGCTCGGCTGATTTTTTTATTTATTGTAGAGACGAGGTCTCGCCATATTGCACAGGCTGGTCTTGAACCCCTGAGCTCAGGTAATCCTCTCGCCTCTGCCTCCCAAAGTGCTAGGATTACAGGTGTGAGCCACCATGCCTAACTAGCTTGATTTTTTAAGATCTTAGGTTTCTAAACTTTCCTTTTTGGAACACTGCTTTTATCATTTAATTGCAACCAATTTTATATGGGAAACTTTGTGTTATATTTGTTATGAAATATTCCCAAATATGAATAGCTTGGGACTTAATTTCTGATTATAAGAAGGATCCAGGCTCATTATCAAATCACCAACATCCAGCCTGGGCAACATAGTGAGATCTCATCTTGGCAAAAAAATTTCAAAATTAGCTGTGCATGTGGCACGCACCTGTAGTCCCAGCTACTCAGGAGGCTGAGGTGGAAGGATCACCTGAGCCCAGAAGTTTGGGACTGCAGTGAGCCAGGATGATGCTACTTCACTCCAGCCTGGGCAACAGTGAGACCCCAATTCAATCAACCAATCAATAGGCAATGTATAAAATAATAAGGAAAACAACCCTAAAACCCATCACCCAGACTTAAGATGTTGTCATACGTATTTAGAAGCCTGTGTGCTGTGGGTTGATATCACCACTTACACATAGCCAAACCTTTGGAACTGTACACAGTTGATGCTTCAGAAATATGAAAACAAGTCTGGTGGATTTAGGAATGGCCCACTGCAATTCGCATCATAAGGAGGAACAAGGGGAACCTAAAAAAACAAAAAAAGAAAGTCCACACGTAGGAAGGTGTCAGACATAGCCCATCGACCTTAGTGACCAGGCCAGCTGAGGGAAGGGAACACATGATCTTGGTACAGAAGGAGGCTGTCCCTGAGAAAGAAAGGAGAGAGAAAAAAACTGACTCAAGTCCCCAGCTGCTGCATGGTACAATCCACCTCCCTCCCAAGAGGACTGTAAAGTGAAACAGCAATATGGCAGGTCACAGTGGCTCACACTGGTAATCCTAGAACTTTGGGAGGATTGCTTGAGCCCAGGAGTTCAAGACCAGTCTGGGAAACATAGACCCATTGCTACAAAAAAAAAAAAAAATTGCCAGACATAGTGGTGCATACCTGAATTACCAGTGACTTAGGAGGCTGAGGCAAGAGGATCACTTGAGCCCAGGAGTTCAAGGCTGCAGTGAGCTATTATCATGCCACTGCACTCAAGCCTGGGGGACAGCAAGACCCTGTCTCTAAAAAAAAAGGAAGGAAGAAAGAAATATAATAATATAACCATGGCCTAAGTCACTCTTCTGCAGGTAAGTGGAGAGAAGGACATAAACAAAGAAGTCGTTTCTCCATCAATCAGAGAGAGGGACACAAGCAGGCTGAGTGGGAAGTGCTTCAAAGGGCTGTCGTCCCAAGGGACAAAAACTAGGGATAGTGGGGAGAGCAGACTTGGGCAAGACCACATGGTAGTAACAAGCAGTCTTGTTACACTAGACTCAAAGTGATGCTTTTAGTTCTGTTCCAGAAGTTTCCATCACACATCTGCCCTGTGTGAGGGCTGCGCTATGAGGGGGCAGGGGTACCAAGATGAAAAGGACACGATTCTCAGTGTCTGAGATGGAGACAGGAGCAATAACAATGCACCAAGCACAGTTGATGATGTCAAACAGGGCATGCTGTAGGATGGACTTCAACAAACATGGGAATCCAGGGTGAAAAGTCGTAGAGAAGTGCCCTGGGCAAGACGGTGAGAGATGGACAAGGCTTTGCCTCCTGCAGAGACAGAGACTGTCCCAACAAAGAAAACAGCTGGTGCAAAGGTGCAGGAAAGACAAGGACATTTCCTTCATGGTCCACAAGCTCACCAGGTAAGCGGCCCTGCTGGATGCACCACCCTTTACGGTTGATTGAAATTATCTTCTATAGGAGACAATCCACAGAATGGAAAAAAATATTTAGCCGGGCTCGGTGGCTCAGCCTATAATCCCATGCCTTTGGGAGGCTGAGGTGAGTGGATTGCCTGAGCCCACGGGTTCAAGACCCGCCTGGGCAGCGAGACCTCATCTCTACAATAAATCAAAAAATCAGCCGGGCATGGTAGCACATGCCTGTAATTCTGGCTACTCGGAAGACTGAGGCAGAAGCATCGCTGGAGCCCAGCAGGTCGAGGCTGTGTTGGATTCTAAGATTTTTGGAAATAGACAATGAAACATTGGGAGATAAATGTGTGCTCTAACAAGTTATTTTCTAGCATTTAAACCTTTCCCCTTCCAATATTGATTATATTATAAACTTGCTAAACTGGTTTTCCTTTTACTTCCATCAAAGCAAAATAAATCCTGAATCTGAATAATAAATAGTGCACTATTTTGTGCAAAATAATAATGATTAACATTCGGGTTGCCAAAAGGGCATTCTATTCCGAAGCGTATAGCATACCTGTTGTAATACAGTCACCCAAATATAAGAGGGCGTGCTCATAATGTTCTTTGCCTATCCAAAGAAATCACCAGGGAAAGACATTGGTTTATTCAAATTTACAGGAGGCACTGGTAGTCAGTCAGTAAAGAAAGGATCCACACCTCGGGACAGTACAGCAAGCAGTATTATAATCGTCAGTTAATTATTCCCATTGCTACACAGAGTTTACGATGACATGCATTGTTCTCAGCTCTGATCACCTGCACCCCTGACTCCTGACTGGAAATGTGCATTTCCTGCAGATACCAGCCTTGGCCAGAGGCCGCTTCCTGAGTGAGGCAGCAGAGAGAAGCCAGGCATAGGGGGAAACAGTCTGTATCCGAACAACTCACACTTGGTAAATATCTTCTCATTGGTTGATGTGGTGACAGAAAGGACAAGAAGACTTAAACATAGACCTCTCGAGTTATGCCTTCAATGCCAGCTGTACAATTTCATGTCAAGATCGATCATAATTAGAAAAAAGAATTCTGTCTTATGCCAACACAACTAATTCCACGAAGTCTGGGTCATCACTAAACTCAAATTGTTTCATGATTCCTTCTACCCATGTCTTCTAGCTGTACCGCACATTTTACTGTGTGTGCAGTTTTGTGGAATGTGGGAGCAGCCTCTGATTTAATGTCTTCTATTCAAGCTGTTTACTTTGTAGTCAAACATTCTTCAAGAACATTTTCATCTCCCCACCCACCTCCCACATTTTCCATCCAAGGTCGTCAGTTACTATTTAGAAAGGTTGGTTGAGACCCGGAGTCTCCAAGTCACTGATACAGAAGCAATTCTTGCCTTCACAGTTCTCTTTGAATTTGCTGCCAAGTGTCTCATTCTACAAGTAAATATTTGACTGAGTTGATTTAAAAAAAAAAAAAATTCAAGTGGAAAAGTGAGGTTACCATAATGTAACTAATATAATTTCTTTTCCTTTATTTACTTATTTGTTCATTCATTCATTTGAGTCAAGGTCTCACTCTTCACCTAGGGTGGGGATGCAGTGGCACAGCCATGGTCCCATTGCAGCCTCGATCTCCTGGGCTCAGACAATCCTTCTGCCTCAGCCTCCTGAGCTGGGACTACAGGTGCATGCCGTCATACTTGGCTAATTTTTTTTCAGTTTTTGTAAAGACAAGGTCTCACTGTGTTGCTCGGGCTGGTCTCAAACTCCAGGGCTTAAGCAGTTCTCCCACCTGGACCTCCCAAAGTGCTGCAATTACAATCCTGAGCCCCTGTGCCCAGCCCATCATGTAATTTCTGATACAAGAAAGCTAACTTTCATTTCTGCCTACTTCTTTTCTTAGTGACTGTTGAATTTGCAGATGTCTTCCTTACTGCTTTTCAGGAGACTTTCAGTTTCCCTGGGATTTGCTGAGTCGACCAGGAGGTGAGGCAGGGTATCCGCAAGATCCTACCCTGTTTTCTTGAACTCCCCTTAGCGCCACTGAGGAGGTAGGACCGAGGGAGCCCTTCCCATGACCCCTAACTCTTGAATACTGAGCATCTTCTCATGAGACCCAATTTGGAGCCATTTTCTTCAGGCTGCTGACACGTTTCTTTTTTAGAAAAAAAGCAAGAACAGAGCCTGTCTTGGAATGCAATGGAAATACCCCACCACAAGGACATAGTGCATGAGCTGAAGAGCTTGCTGCTGCTGCTGGATTTTTGCCCCACCCTCCTGCAGGGAAGAAGGAAATCTTGTCTCTTTTCACCACCTCACTTCCTCCTTCCAGCCAGAGGACACCCCCTACATTTAGACAGTGGGAAGAAGGTCGTAGAAGGAGAACCAGGCCCTCTGTGCCTGAGCTATTCGATCAGAATATAATGCAAGCCACAGATGTAATTTTTACTTTTCTAGTAGCCTCATTTAAAAAGTAAACAGAGGCTGGTGCAGTGGCACACACCTATAATCCCAGCACTTTGGGAGTCTAAGGCAGGAGGATTGCTTGAGCCCAGGAATTCAAGACCAGCCTGGGCAACATAGCGAGACCTCGTGACCACAAACAAATCAGAAAAATCAACCAGTTGTGATGGTACACACCTGTATTCCCAGCTACTGGGAGGCTGAGGTGGAAGGATCACCTGAGTCTAGAAGTTTGAGGCTTCAGTAAGCCGTGATCATGCTAGGGCACTTCAGCCTGGGGAACACAATGAGATCTTGACTCAAAAAAAAAATGCAGACAATTAAAATATAAATCAGATCATAAATGTTCACCTCATACCCTGCAGTGACTGTTCACCAAATTTCCCAATGTCCTCCTGGCTCTATATAATCTGCCCTTTCCCAATTTCTTTCTCAGCCTCATTTTCTATGACTCTTTGCTTCACTCCTTTTTTTTGAATTGGAGCCTCACTCTGATGCCCAGGCTGGAGTGCAGTGGCACACTCATGGCTACCACAGCCTCAACTTGCTGGGTTCAGGCAATCCTCTGGCTCAGCCTCCCAAGTAGTGGGACAATATGCATGCGCCACCATGCCCAGATGATTTTTTTTTTTAATTGTAGAGATGAGTTCTCACTAAGTTGCCCGTGCTGGTCTCAATCCCCTGGGATTAGGCAATCCTTTCGCCTCTGCCTCCCAAAGTTCTAGGATTACAGGCATGAGTCACCGCACCCGGCCGTCACTTCTTCTCCATTAACTACTGTTGCCCCTTTACTGTTCTTTAAAAACATCAGGCATAATCTCACTGTAAGGCCTGAGCATTGATTGTCTGAAATGCTCCTCCTACATGCTGACCTCCTCTCCTCTCCTAAGCGTTTATTCAGATTTCATCTTCTTGAGATGCCCTGACCACCTGTGACAGCTTGTGTTTTCCAAATATCCATAGTAGTATCTCCCATCTGAGACTCTTCTTAAAATGTCACCTTTTGGCAGGGCATGGTGGCTCATGCCTGTAATACCAGCATTTTGGGAGATGGAAGTGAGAGGATTACCTGAGCTCGAGGGTTGGAGTCCAGCCTGGGCAACATAGCAAGACTTCATCTCTACAGTAATCAAAAAATTAGCCAGTTGTGGTGGCATGTGCCTGTAGTTTCAGCTACTCAGAAGGCTGAGGCAGAACGATCGCCTGAGCTCAGCAGGTCAAGGTTGAGGTAGCTATGATCGTGCCACGGCACTCCAGCCTGGGCGACAGTGTGTGACTCTGACTCAAAAAAAAAAAAAAAAAGAGAGAGAGAAAAGTCACCTTTCCACTCCCTCATTAAGATATGGAGTCTCTGTTCCTTCCCCCTTGAACATGGATGGACTTTTGCGACTCCCTCAATCAGCAGAGACTTGGTGATGGGGCTAGGCCATAAAAGGTCATATGGAGCCAGACTCGGTGGCTCAGCCTGTAATCCCGCGCCTTTGGGAGGTTGAGGTGAGTGGATTGACTGAGCCCACGGGTTCAAGATCCGCCTGGGCAACTTGGCGAGACCTCATCTCTACAATAAATCAAAATGAGCCGGGCGTGGTAGCGCGCGCCTATAGTTCCAGCTACTTGGAAAGCTGAGGCGGAAAGATCACCGGAGCCCAGCAGGTCGAGGCTACAGTGGCCAGGAGTGGCCACTGCACTCCAGTCTGGGCAACAGAGTGAGACTCCAACTCAAAAAAAAAAAGGCCATATGGCACCATTCTCTAGTAAAAGAGCCCAGGGCTCTTTATAGCAGTGACTGATCCCGGGGCTGGGTAGGAAAAACATAGCCTGGATTACCTTAAAGTACAGAATGGAAGGAAGTGATCAAAAAATTAGAGGCTGGGGCACATCAAAAGGACATGAGCCAATCTAAAGGAATCCCCAACGCCCAAAGCTGGAAAAATTTGAGCAATAACATTACGTAGTAATAGATTATATAGCTCAAAGTACAAATAAATATACATGAGTCCACAGAGATATACATAAATAAATGAGGGGCAGAGATAAATCTTCGATACAGAGAATTTCATATCACACATGAAGAGACCCCACCTAGGCCGGGTGTTGGGGTATAGCCTCCCCCTCTTTGTTGAATGTAGGTTAGGCTTAGTGACTTGCTTCCAAAGAATAGAACATACAAATGGAAAAATAGCAGTTTTACTAAGGAGAGAAACATGGCAAGCATTACCCTTTAACCAAGTGATCAAAGTTAACCTTACTGGTGACATCACAGGGACATCGTGAACCCTGGGTGTGAGCTGGTAAGAAGGGCACTACACCTCAGGAGTCTTCAAAAACCCATTCTCTCCATGTAATCATCAGAAAAAACAGCACACAAATCCAAATGGGAGGCAATCTACAAAATAACCAACTAGGACGATCAAGATACATTCTACAAAATAACTGAGGAGACTCCAGAAACATGAGAATAAATGTTCTGTGGATCTGGATTGATCATGGAGCAGAAAAAAGGACATTAATGGACAATCAAATGAAATCCTAATAAAGTCTAGAGTTTAATATTTGTAAAGAAAGATAGCAATATTAGGAGAAATTCGGTGAAAGATGTACAGAAACTCTTTGTGCTTTTTTTGTAACTTTTCTGTAAATCTAAAATTATTCCAAAATAAAGTGCACTTAAAAATTAAAAGGCAGGCCAGGCACAGTGGCTCACATCTGTAATCTCAGCATTTTGGGGAGGCTGAGGTGGGAGGATTCTCTGGGGCCAGGAGTTTGAGATCAGCCTGGGCAACATAGTGAGACCTCTATCTCTACAAATAATTTTAAAATTTTAAAAGAAAGAAAATAGCTGGGCATCATGGTATGCCTGTAGTCCCAACTACTTGGGAAGCTGAGACAAGAGCATTGCCTGAGCCTAGGAGTTTGAGGTTGCAGTGAGCTGTGATTGTATCACTGCACTCCAGTGTTAATGACAAAGTGAGAGCCTGTCTCAAAAAAAATAAATAAGTTGGCTGCGTGTTGGGCTCATGCCTGTTATTTCAGCACTTTGGAAAATCAAGATGAGAGGATTGCATGAGCCCAGGAGTTCAAGACCAGCCTGGGCAACATAGTAAGACCTCATCTCTACCAAAAAAAACATTAGCCAGGCATAGTGATGCATGCCTGTAGGCCCAACTATTCAGGAAGCTGAGGTGGAAGGAACCCTTGAACCCAGGAGACTGGGGCTATGGTGAGCTGTGATCATGCCGCTGCACTCCAGCTGGGGTGACAGAGTGAAATCCCAACTCAAATTAATAATTAATTAATTAAGTGAATGCAATATAGTGCCTACCTACCTGATATCTTTCTCTATCTCTGTCTTTATCTCTCTCTCTTTCCCTGTCCCTCCCCGCCCCGCCTTTCTCTCTCTCTTCCTCTCCCTGTCTGTCCTTGTCTGTCTCTCCCTCCCTCCTTTCCTTCCCTCTCCTTCTCTTTCTCTGTTTCTCAATCTCTCAGGACACTTTCTTTCAGAACCAAGACATCATGTTATAAGGAATCCCAGTGCTGCAGCCCCAAGTGCTGACCAGCATGGAGCATGAGGGTACCAGGTATATGTGTGAGGAAGCCTCAAGATGATTCCAGTCCCAGCCCTAGGTGAGAACCACCCTGCTGAGCCCTACCAACCCTCAAGACCATGAGCAATAATAGTGATGAGTGACTCTCATTGTTTCATGCTACTATGTTTATGGTGGTTTCTCATGCAGCTAACATCACCCTGCTTCCAAGGTCAATTATGATTGGTTGTTTCTCCTTCTCCACATAGTAGGGTAGTCAAGCAGACTCAGAAAATTTGAGGGAACTGTCTCTCATTAATAAGCACACCTCCACGTGCATTCCAGGAGGAGATGGGAGAGCTCACTTCTGCTTCAAGTCCTAGTTTCATGCCAAAGTTGGCTTTTACCAGGCAGCCTTGGATTGAGGGAATATTGGGCTTCTGAGAATCTATTACATGAGTAGTCATTTGATTCCCGTTCTGCTACTTTCATTGTATATACGGGGTCCTGAAGGATGAACACAGAGTCAACCTTGACATTCAAGCATATCTGGGTCATTGTACATCACATCCATAATACACTAAAATTCCTCACCCCCCACAAACTCATGGAGGAAAAGATGTCTCCCCAAAGAGTTGCTGTGTGTCTCAGAACGACATATTTGCTTTTATCTTTTGAACACTGTTAACCATGTAAATGGATCACTCATTGGCTGGAAAGAAGTTCCCACCTCAGTTTGCAGCTGACTGCTAGCAAGTGGATTGGGACTTGTGTTCAAAGTATACCACCTTCCTCTGGCTTCACCTTTACTTGCTACTGTAGAGGGTCTCCTCTTATCCCTTATGTTTTCCTATAAGCAGTTTTCTATTCCTTTTGAAGTCAGGATATACATAAAGTAAGTACAAATTCATAATAACTTTAAGTGCTCCTCACATTATTAAAGCCAAGTCGATGCGTTTCTTGGGTCTCTACCTTGGACTTAGCTTCAAGGAGAATGCTGGATTTCTGCAGGCCTCACTCAAGGTTCCGCACTGATGGGTTCCACTCAGTGGAGCTATAAGCAGAACTACTTCCGCTGAGTTCCCTTTGTCCATTACTGCTCATTTGAAATAAAAGCCTCCAGCAAGGTGACAAGAAGGCCTGGCCCAGCTTGACCTGGGCCTCCATTGTGAGTATGCTGCATGGTTGAGGATGAAATCCTTGCATCTGTGGGTATTAACCACTGTTGAGGCTGGAGTCCTTGCATCTGTGGGAATGGATCATTGTTGATATGAAACCCTTGCATCTATGGGAATGAATCATTGTTGAGGATAAAGCCCTTGCATCTATGGGAGTGGATTGTTGCTGAGGATGAAGCCCTTGCATGTAGGGAAATGGATCATTGTTGAAGATGAAGTCCTTGCATCTCTTGGAGAGGACTGTGAGCAAGCCCCACCCAGATCATACTACTAGACAGCTCAGTGCTTAAGGGAGGGATTCTTATTTGCTGAATTGCTGGTGTGAAACCTATAAAATCCTATAATGATGAGTCCCCAGTCTTCCCTAAGTTTTGTTTTGTTTTGTTTTGCTTGTTTATTTTTTGAGTTGGAGTCTCACTCTGTCGCCCAGACTGGAGTGCAGTGGCCGCTCCCGGCCACCGCAACCTCGACCCGCTGGGCTCTGGCAATCCTTCCGTCTCAGCCCTCCAAGTAGCTGGAACTGCAGGTGCGTGCTACCACACCCGGCTAATTATTTGATTTATTGTAGAGATGAGGTCTCACCAAGTTGTCCAGGTGGGTCTCGAACCCACAGGCTCAGGCAATTCACTCACCTCAGCCTCCCAAGGTGCGGGATTACAGGCTGAGCCACCAAGCCCGGCTGCTCCCTCAGTTTTTTAAGTCTTTCTTAATGACAAGTCTTTCCTATATCATCAGCTTTAACAATTCAGTAAGGTAGAAATCTTCCATAGTGGATAATTCTTGTGATATTGTCAAGTTTCTTTTTGAGACAAATAAAACCTTGCTCGGGCTGTCAGATAATGTAAGACAGCTTGAGATTTTTTTGCCTTGAGTTTGCGTGGGCAGGAAATTTATTCTTCGCTGGGTACATCTCAGAGCAGCACGCAGCTGTGTGAAAGCTCAGTGCTTTACAAATTGCTAATAAAGAAGATAATGCCAACATTTGCACTCTTCTCAAAAGTCAAACATTGAAGATTTAAATCAAGATTTCTGGATAGAAAATCTTAATCTTTTGAGTCATGTTGCTATGCTTTTAAATTCATTTCCTAACACTGAAGAGAACTAAAATTAGAATTTTGAATAAGCCAGAAGCAGAGAAACAATTTTCTCATTCATCTAACATGTACTTACTGAGCATCTAATCTATGTCTATGCATTTAAAATTTTTTTTAAAATGACAATATGAGTTTGATCTCCAAGTACAGGATTCTACTAAGTTTTGCAGAGAGAAAGAAGGTGATTACTATTTGTAGAGCTCTTACTAGATGCCAGCACTTGGTTAGGGTCTTCAATAAATGCTATGATGTAAATATCATTGATCCCACTTTACAGAAGAACAACTGATGCTACAAAGCCAGTGAATCACAAAGTGGGATTTTAACCTCAGACTCACCAATTCCAAGCTCCTTACATCATACCACTTTTTTTTTTTTTGAGTCAGAGTCTCACTCTGTTGCCCAATCTGGACTGCAGTGGCACACTCAGTCATCACAGCTTCAGCGTACTGGGTTTAGGTGATTCTTCCCTCTCAGCCTTCCAAGCAGTTGAAACTACAAGCACGCACCACCATGCCCAGCTAATTTTTTTATTTATTGTAGAGATGAGGTTTCACCAAGTTGCCCAGGCTGGTCTTGAACTCCTGGGCTCAGGCAATCCTCTTGCCTCCGCCTCCCAGAGTGCTGGGATTACAGGCATGAGCCACTGGGCTCAGCCTCACACCACTTCTTATAATTTAAATTTTTTCTGCTTGACTAGAAAAAAATCTCTAGTTTTAAACAATGTTCTCATAAACACTTTCAATTTGCTTAAAGTAGGTTTAAATCAGTTGAAATCACAAAGAATGAACATGTTCTGTCTGTAACATCATCATTTATTTTTAAGCTTCTGGGATACTGCATATGAATGTGGGAAGCAAAGTGAAATGAGGCAGTCCCGGGGATAGCTGGTCCCCTTTAGTTTATCCTGACCTCCATTTTCCCACCTTTCTTTCTTCACATTCATCCATCTGTCTGTCCATTCATCCATCCATTCATCCACCCCACCATCCATCTCTTCATCCATTCCATTCCATATTATTTGAGCACCTATCATATTCTAGGTACAGGGTAGGCATTGAAAGAAAGAGATGAAAAGACATGGACTTCAATTCCAAAGAACATTCAGGCTAATGCAGGAAAAAGATACAAAAAGCAAATGATTTAAATATAGGGGACTCTCATGGAAGGAGACAATTGGACTTGCTGAAAGGTGTGCACTTGCAGGAACCAGAAGGTGATCTTTGAGGTGCCCCTTGAAGCAAGGACAAGAGTTGAACAAGCAGCATTCTGCCAGAATAACAAAGGGACAGGGTTGGACTACATTGAATAACTAAAGCCAAAGTGACTCACATGCCAGCGATCTGTGCTGTTAAATGGAACTGACTGCTCACCTTTCGAAATCCCCACCCACAGCCAGATGTCCTCTGGCAATCCTGCCAAAGAGCTCTCTTCCAGGTTCAAGGCAATCTCTGCATTCTGCCTCAGGAGCCCTGTTCATTTCAAAACACAGACTGGACCACAGACAGGAAATAGAAGGATTCTGGTCCTGGAATATGCCCAGGTTCTCCCAAAAGTACAGGGACACCTATGACTGCTGGATGGATGTGGTAGTGGTGAAAGAAAGGGAAGACTTTGTCGCTGGGTCATCATTCCCAAAAGCCATGCTTCTTCAGGATGGCCTGTGAACCGCTGGCTCCAAATCCATCAAAAGACTTCATGAGCCTCTGGCTACATAAAGACCTGCTGAAGAGCTGAGTTGCCACAGGATGCCGGGCATGCTCGCCGGAAATGGGGTGTCTTGGCCCTCCTCCAACCCCCATACCTCCAAGTCAGAATCTGTGAGAATAGGACCCAGCAATCCTCATTTAAACCAAAACTGTGGGTGAGGCTGATGCTCCAAAGTTGTCCTTGGCCTGTGTCACTCTGGGCCTGTGTAATTCTGGTCATTGGGTGCAGAACCTCCCCAGAACTGGTATAGGAAGACATTGAAACTGCTCCTTTGCCACCATGTAAAGTTGCTTGCTCATCCAAATCAAAACAAGAGAGTTATGTGCCAAGTATTGTCCCGGGTGCCGTGGAGGATACACAAAATGACACAGCACAGCCCCTTCCCTCAGGGAACTTGTGTCAGGGAAGGGACACCGGGATGGAGTTGGGAGTGCAGTAGATGACAGGGCAGGGGGAGACGGGGTGAGTCTTTAGACCACAAAGAATGCCTAGTACCTGGAGGAAGGATGGAGGATCTAGTGAGATAAGCCTTAGACTACAGTGCAGCTCTGAGACCATCCTGGCCACCCACAAAAGGAGCTCTGGTCCACAGATGTCCTGTAGAGGAGTTCCAGGTAGAGCAAGCATGGCCGAGTCCCAGCACCCCTGCCATGCTCAGTCTTTGGCTGGAGTGACCCAAAGAGAACATGTCCCTGCCTCAAATACTTCACCAGACCCTGAAGTTGCTATAGCGTGAGGTTGTCACCTGACAACACTCCATGTGGCAGTTTCCTCTTGAAGGGTGCATTTTCGAGATATACACTTCTGGGGCTACCTCAGACTTACTCTCTAGATGAGGATGTGAAGGTCTTACCCTAATCCATGGAACATTGGAAAGAATGGATGTGGCCGTAGTGGAAAGTCAGGCACATGGCTCTGGAGCCAGACCGACCTGGGTTGCAATCACAGCTCTGTCATGGAGTGTGTGACCCCAGGTAGGTGACTAACGTGGTCAGACTGAACTCTCATAGAAAAAGATATACCTTTAATAGGATATTTTGGACTGACTAGTGAGACAACACCTTTCTTATTTCCTCAACACACACACACACACACACACACACACACACACACACACACACCATCTGCCTTCATCCATTTGCATATAGCTTTTGTTTTATAACAAAGAAGAGAGATCAGGATGGGACATGGTAGCTCACACCTGAAATCTCAGCACTTCAGAAGACTGAGATGGGATTGCTTGAGATCAGGAGTTTGGACTAAGATTATAGATGTAAGCCATTGAGCCCAGCTAGCTCTATCCAATTTTTTATTTTTTAATTTTTTTTTTGAGTTGGAGTCTCATCTTGCCACCCAGGCTGGAGTGCAGTGGCATGCTGTTCACAGCCATTGCAGTTTCCACCTGCTGGGTTCACAAGATCCTTCCAAGTAGCTGGAACTACAGGTGTGTGCTGCCACACCCACCTACTTTTTTGATTTATTGCAGAGACGAGGTCTTGCCATGTTACCCAGGCTGGACTCAAACATGGCAATCCTCTTGCCTCCACCTCCCAAAGTTTTGGGATTCTAGGCATGAGCCACCATGCCCAGCTTTCCATCCAATTTTTAATGACTCTCTTTAGAAAACATCCCAGCAAATTGAAGCTTTTACATCTATCATCAGGTCCCAACTGCCTTAATCTCCTCTTAAGTCAAAATGGGTTATTAACCATTCTGCTTCCTCTAACTCCCATGTCTTTCTCCCTACCCATTCCACCCTACCAATCCAAGACCAAATTCAAATTCCACTTACTCCCTAAGATTTTCCACAAAACAATCTCTCCCTCTTGTGGTTTCTTTTTACTTTGTGTGCCTGGCTGCACTGACTAATTTGCTACTTTGTGTTGTAATTTTTGTCCAAGTTCATGTTCATTCACCTCTGCATCCCTATGGAAACCTATACAAACCATTGCCCATAGAAGGCACTCAGGAATGTTTGCTAAGTAGTTGTTGAGGGAAGTAGGAAGAGTTTTGCAAGTCCTGCATTTTCTAGGGTGGTGTGCCTTCTTTTAAGATTGTTTAATGGATGTTTTAAGTTTGAAACTTGGAAATGAATGCCACTCAACAAGTTGGAATAGTTCAGAAAGGGCTGATGTTCTCACAACTCTGGCACAACTTAGCTGTTGCCCTGGGTTACTTTTTGAAGAACTTTTATTCATTTTTTGACTATTTCTGAGAAAGGGTAGACATTAACTAGCACCGAAAAGAATTGCTCTTGTATCTCTTATAAAGACTCAAGAGAAGGAATGAAAATTATTAAAACCCATACAGATTGCATATAGAGATGGTGTTAACTTCAAAATCAAGTCACATAAATAAAGTTGGAGGTGACTGCAAGAGCATACATACGATATTTCACTTTGCAGTTTTTAACCTTATTCCAAGAATTATTTTGGGTTAAGAAGCCTTCCCAATTTTCCAAATGGGACACAGAGACAGCAAATAGTCTTTCTCCAGTCTCATAATTGCAAGATTACCTTCAAGACTTGCCTTTATAATCAGAACTCCTCCCTTGGAGGTATAGGTCCTATTGATGTCCCAATTGTTAAAATACTAGTTGTTATTCTTTCTTCTTGTTTGACCACTGCCTTGACTAAATTTTAGTTGCATCTCAGAAGAAGGACTTCAAAGGTAGATATTTATAAGATTTAGGGAGTCTGGTTTAAAGGTAGTATTGTCAGTGTAGGGACTTGATTTTGACTGGACCAAGTCTATGACATATTAGTTTGAGATTGGTGAACTCATCTTTCTATCCTGCCACTCTTCACTTTGAACCTGTTATTGTTGATTCTTTACTCTTCCCTGCAACCATCTGGCCAAACACCTTACCACATCTCTCTTGTCTGCTTACAAATCATTGAATTCTTCTTGGCACCCAGGCTCCTTCACAAAGTTGTGAGTACTTCATAAGAAAACTCAAGGTAATCAAGTAATAGTCCAAAGATAGAAATAAAAATACCTGAAAAGATTTGTATGAATGCCAGGTGTGATGGCTTCAGCCTGTAAGCCTGGCACTTGGGAGGCCAAGGCAGGAGGATTGCTTGAGCCCAGAAGTTCAAGACCAGCCTAAGCAACATAGCGAGATGTCATATCTACCAAAAAAAAATTTGTTTTTTAATTAACCAGGCATGTTGGCACATGCTTACAATCTTAGTTATGCGGGAGGCAAAAGCAGAAGGATCACCTGAGCACAGGATTTTGAGTCTGTGGTGAACCATGATCATGCCATTGCACTCCATCCTGGGTGACAGAGTGAGACCTTGACTCAAAAAAAAAAAATTGTGAGAAGGATTAAATAAGTTAATGTGTTCAAAGCATAATACCTAGAGGCACAGAGTAACACACCATAAATATTAGGCCTGTGGTTCTAGAAGCAATGTGAAGAGTGACTTCTCTCCCCAAGATTACTTGTTTTGAGGGGCATACATAAAACAGGGGTAGCATGTAATGCACACTGGGCTCATCTATGTCACCTTTCTGTCCTCTGGGCAGGACTTGCTTGGTTGGTGAATCAGCATACCTGGGAAGCACAGCCTTGGGCTCATGAGCTCATATTCTTTGGAATCACCAGCGATTGCATCTAGAAAACAGCTGTCCTCCCCTCCTACTCATCCCCACAAAAGCTCTTTGGTGTTACACTGACAGATTTCATCTTTCTCAGGGTTCTGAATACTTGACCTTTTAAGGTCAAGCTTCTGCTACAGTCCTTAAACTCGTCTAGTCAGCCTTCCTCAGAGGTAAGAAACACTTTAACATCCACATGGGGAGAGTTTAGCTGGGGAAACTACCCCTATGGCTTTGGTAACCAGTCTTCACAGAAAAATGCCAAACTACTACAAAAAAAAATCCAACCCTAAATCCCCACCTTCTAATACATTTTTTAAATTTTTACATTCTCCAGTCCCCTTCAAGTATACCACTGATTATGTCTGCCCTGTTCCCAAGCCCTAAAATTCTGCAGTAAATTATAATAATAACAATTAATACCACCAGTTACACTTTGACAAACTCTTGGCATTCACTGTCCCATTTGGTTCTCAGATTAACTCTGTGATGTAAGTGCTAACATTTGTTCCATTTTACAGGTGGGCTAATGAGGCTTGGTGAAGTTAATTGCCCAAAGTGAAATCACCAGCAAATGGTGAACTATTACGTACTTCTGAATCCAAAACCAGTGTTTCTAATCTCTATACCTGACAGTACCTGGGACCTTCCTTACAACAATCTTCATTCTCACCTGTCCAGTTTTGATGCAATTTCTGGCTATAATCCCTTAAGTATCCTGCTTCTGTCTTTATGCTAAGCTCATATTCAGTTCAGTTCAACACATGCTGAACTCCAACAGATACAAAGAATTCTTTGATTTTACTAAAACGCAACTTTCTTCACCCAAGTGAGGTGCCTATTTGAATAGCGAATTCCAGCCTTACTTCCTTCCCCCCCCTCCCCCGCACAAAATTAGGGAACACAGCAAAGATCTGGGAACAAGGCATTGATCTCTTGGTCCTGTTAATGACTGACTCCCTGAAAAGACCACCCAAAATCTGTTGGTCAAGAAAAGCCGAGTTGATTGCTTATTGCATTGAAGGAGAACACTGCTTTGACAGAATCTCACTTGCATCTCAGAAGAAGAACTTCAAAGGCAGATATTTATAAGGCTTAGGGACTCTGGTTTAAGGTGATATTTTCAGTATAGGGATTTGATTCTGACTGGGTCAAGTCTGTAGCATAATCGTTTAAGGTTGGTGAACTCAGCAAATCATGAATTTTGAAGAGAATCTTGATGGGTTAACAAGCCTTTAGTGGGAATCTAGGTCACCCAGTTGAACAGTCTGTTGTTTAAATAAATAAATTTTCAGGACGTTCTTAAAACAAATATCTTGCAACTTTATCTTCTTGGATAAGAACTTCCAAGAATAGTAGTTATGTTAATATAGCCAGTTCTATTTCTTGTAGTTGCAAGTAGTTTCTGCTCAGTTTTCATATCTTTTATCGGTAAATGGAGATGATTATAGCACTTAGCTCATAGTGTTATTATGAGATTTAATGAGTTAATGGCAGTAAAGCACTTAGATGAATGACTGCTGTTCAGAAAGTGCTATATGTGTATGTATTATCATTGCTATGATTGAAAATATTTCTAAGTCTTGCCCTAGCTAGACGAAGAACTATCCATCTGCATGAATTTTGAGGATAATAAAGTCATATTTGTAGCAATGTCTTATGAATGGAATTGTGACCCCCTCAAATTCATACATTGAAATGCTAACCCCAGATGTGGCTGTATTTAAAAGGGCCTTTATGGAGGCAGTAAATGATATAATAAGGGAAGGGTGGGATACTATTCCTGTAAGACTGGTGTCCTTATAAAAGAGTAGAAGAGCCGGGAGTGGTGACTCAGCCACTTAAGAGGATCACCTGAGCTCAGGAGTTCAAGACCAGCCTGAACAATATAGCAGGATTTCATCTCTTTAAAAAAAAAAAAAAGTGAAAAATCCAAGAGAGCTCCTTTTCTGTCCATGCACACTCGGGGAAAGGCCAAGTGAGGACACCACAAGAAGTCAGCAGTCTGCAAACCAAGAGGAGAGCCCTCACCAGAAATGGAGTTTTCCAGCACTTTGATCTTGAACTTCCAACCCCAGAACTGTGAGAAAACAAATTAATGTGGTTTAAGCCACCCAGTAAGTGATATTTTATGGCAGCCCAGCAGATTAATGGAACATGATAGACATCTGACAGCTCCATATTGCTTTGATTTTTTAAGCCATTCTGAATAAACAAAATTTATAAAATTTGCATCTGTTGCCCTAGATTTTCTCTCTCCTACATTTTAGATGGGTGTTTCCTGTTGGAAACAAAACTCAGTTTTCCCAAAGAAGAACTTATCATCCTCTTCTAAACGTGTTCTCCCAACAACCACCTTGGCATTTCAGGAACTGCTCTAACACAGGATTGAAGATCAAGTATTCTCGGATTCCTTTCCCCATCCTCCCATTCAGGTTATTGTTTAAGGTCTCATTCATTCAGCAAATATTAATACCCAGTGCTGTGACCAGCACAGAGAATGAAAGGGTGAGCAAAACAAACGTGGATCCTTCCCTCACAGAGTGCACAGTCTACTGGTAGAGACGAATATAAGCAAATATGAAGTTGCAATCTCCACAAGTCCTGTTGAAGAGACAATGACATAAACACAGCTAAAACGTGAGAACTGGGACTGCCTGCAGCTACATTTCTTAACTCAGGAGTAAGAAGTAAGGCCGTCTACATCAACATGACTTCACTATTTGTTCTAGTCATGCTTACCCAGGGATATAAGGCTATATACCTGTAAATATCTTTATTTCTTGCTTTAGAAACTTCCTAAAAATCCATTTATCTGAACTCTAGCGGCTCAAACAGCCAATTTTTCATGACGATGCATCCCCTAACTGACAAACTGCTTGCTCTTCAAGCAACTTATCAAGATTTGCTTCAAGACTCTCACCAACTCTGTGCACCATTGCTAAATTATTATATTAAAATTTTTGCCTAATTTTGATCAGAGCCCCTTAAACCACTTCAGTCCAGACCTCAAAACTCTGTAGATATCAGCTTCTGACTCCTTCCTTCTGAGACACTTCTATGTTTTACTTGATCAACAGCTTATTTTGGTGTCTTTGGGAGTATACAGTCCATAATCATGACAGGGCTGTGAAATCAGTCACAAACAGGAGTGTATGATGAGAGGCCTGATCTAAAATGAATAGGAAAAGAAGACTCCAGGAAGGCTCTAGAGGAAGTGATGTTGGGGCTGAGAACTTAATTTTGAGGAGGAATTAACTACATGAAGAGTGGAGGATGAGGAGGCATGTTCTAGGCAAAGGCCCTGATTTGGGGGAAAATGTATTTTTCTGAAATGGAAAGAGGGCTATTGTAACCGGAGCAGAGAGGATGCAATCAAGGGCGGGAGGAAATGAAACTGGGGGATATGTAGGGGCCAATATGATCGTAAGGACTTTATAAAGTATGTTGATGACTTGGACCTTTATCCCCGAAAGTAGAGGGAAACCACTGGAGAGTTTAAAGCAGAAGAGTAATAGGATCTGATGTGACACCTTGTAGCAGTCTGTTTTGCGTTGCTATAAGTAAATATCTGAGGATGAACAATTTATAAAGGAAAAGGGCTTATTTTGGCTCACCATTCTGCATGATGCCAGCATCTTCTGAGCTTCTAGTGAGGCCTCAGAAAACTACAGTCATGGTGGAAGGCGGAGAGGGAACAGACTTGTCACATGGTGAGAGCAGGAGCAAGAGAGAGAGGGAGCTGCCAAGCTTTCTTCAATAACCAACACATGCATGAACTCATAAAGCAAGAACTTGCTCATAACCACGAGAGCCACACCAACCCATTCATGAGGAATCCACCCCCATGACCCAGTCACTGTCCACCAGGCACTGCCTCCAACAATAGGAGGCAGTGCCTGGTGGTAATCACATTTCAACATGAGATTTGGAGGGGGCAAATTTCCAAATGACTGTATGTTCCATCTTAATGAGACCGCTCTGGCTGTTGAGTGGATCATGAAATGTAGAAGAACAAAAGTTAATGGGAAAGATAGTTAAGAGCTGCTGTAGAACCCCAGAAAAAGTAAAAAATAAACATGACATTTATATTGTCATCTAAATCCATCTTACTTACAAGGCCCCCTCCCTATTTAGGCTTTTACCATAGCTTGTTCACCTAGTTCATGCCCATCCAACTCTACCACCTATCTCGCTCTCTGATTCCAGTGTCTGGCTTGATAAAACAGGTATAAAAGACTGGGTGTGGCAGCTCATGTCTGTAATACCAGCACTCTTGGAGGCCGAGGTGGGAAAATAGCTTGAGCCCAGGAATTCGAGACCAGACTGGGCAGCATAGCAGAACCTCATCTCTACTAATAAAGTCAATAAATTTGCAGGGAGGTATGCCTGTAGTCCCAGCTACTCAGAAGACTAAGGTGGAAGGATCACTTGGGTCCAGGAGGTCAAGGCTGCAGTAAATTGTGCTGGTGCTATTGTACTCCAGCCTGAGTGATAGAGTGAGACCCTGACTCAAAAAGAGAGAAGAAAGGAAAGGAAAGGAAAGAAAAGGAAAGGAAATAGAGGAAGAAAATGGGCATAAGAAATAACACATATATGACCCACTTCATTCAACAAATAATTTTTAGTAACTGTCATATGCCCAGCACTGTCCTTAATCCCAGAAACTTAGACATGAGTAAGACAAACATATACCTCGCCCTCCACAAAGTACAGGTTCTTGTAAAATAATGCACATGAAAGCTCTTTGAAAATTGTAGGGCGCATAGCACCAATAAGGGTACCTGATCTCAAACCAGGCGAAGTGGGGACCAATGGGAGGCCCAAACTTTACCTGTACAATGACTGCTTGTATACCTAATCCTGAATTGTACCCCACATCTTTAAAATAAAATTAAAAAATAAAGAAACTGTAATTAAACTCTTGATTACAAGTGACAGAAACAGCACACACAGCAGAAGCAAAAAGGAAATGTATTAGCTCATGTGCCTGAAAAGTCTAGGAGTATCCTGATTTTAGACCTCTTTAGATCTAGGTAATGACATCAGGAACCTAAACTTTTCTCCATCTCTTTGACAGGTGAACAAGATGGCCACCATCGGTGCAAGAACAACCTTGCAGAAAAAATACAGCCAGGTGTCGCTTAACCATGGGGACACATTCTGAGAAATGCATCATTAGGCAATTTCATCCCTGTGGTAACATCATGGTACATGAACCTACAAGGTCTAGCCTAATCCACTCCTAGGCTACATGGTATAGCCTGTGCTACTAGGCTATAAACCTGTAAACATGTTATGTACTGAATACTGCAGGCGGTTGTAACACAATGTATTTGTGTATCTAAACCTACCTAAACACAGAAAAGGTAAAAATATGGTGTTATAATCTTGTAGGACCACTGTCATATATGCAGTCTGTCATTGACCAAAGTGCCATTATGTGTGCATGACTGCGTATCTTTCTTCAGAAACTTTTGGAGGAAAGTTCAGGGCAGGATTCTGATTGGCCTGGCTTACATGGAGCAGCGAGAACCCACCTCGATCTAGAATGATGGCCAGGCCTGGAGCATATGTCCATTACCGGAGGGAGGAACTGGGAATTTCATCCCTCTGAACTATAAACAGTGAACAGCATTTCTATGGGATGGTGTGGGGAAGATTGGTTCTCCAATGAAAGGTTTGCCAGGCAGAAATAAACACAACACACACCCACAGCAGAGATACTGCAGATATTAGGCTTTATAATTAGAACCAAAATCTCTGATATCTCTGTGATAGCCTTTATAGGTCTCAACATAAGTATGACACAGGAAGGAAGAAGAAATAAGAAGGAAAGATACAAATGGAATAACAGCTGAAGGAGACATAGGGTAAGTCAAGACATAATTTTCAGAATAAGAGAGAACTGAAGATGGTTTTAGTCTGAAGAAGGTAGAGTTTAAAAAAAAAACTGAAGAGAAAGAAAAAATCAAGGTAAAAATGTCAAAGAGAAGAAAAAACATAGGAAGTGGGTTTTAGTCTGGAGAAGGGACAGCCCATCTTTTGACACAGGAAGGAAAGCGGTTTTGATGGGTGTGGATGTACCATATTTAAAAACCATTCATTTTTGAACAGTTTATTTTCACCTTGAAATATCTCTTCTCTAGCAATTGTCTTAGCATGGTTTTAGAGTTTAACTGCAGTAGTTTTTTTCTCCCTTTCTCTTTTCCTTTTTCTTTTTTTAGAGATGGGGTATCACTCTGTTGCCCAAGCTGAAGTGCAGTGGTGTGATCATACCTTACTGTAGCCTTAAATTCCTGGGCTCAAGCGATCCTCCCACCTCAACCTCCTGAGTAGCAGGGGCTATAGATGCGTGCCATCACATCCCACTCATTGTTCATTTTTTTGTAGTGACAGGGTCCCACTATGTTGCCCAGACTGGCCTTGAACTTTTGGCCTCAAGTGATCCTCCCAACTTGAAGTGCTGGGATTACAGAGGTGAGCCACTGTGCCCAGCCAGCATTCGTTTTTTAGTGTTACATGAAATAATGGTGCTTCTTATAATCAAGAGTCTCTTAGATTAGATGACATCTGTCCAGTGACTGGGTAAGTCTCCAAGGGCTTTTACGTAGACTACCTCCATACTCTCTGTTTTCTGAGTAAGGAGAATGGGGAGTGAGGTGAGACAGTTTGCCAATGAGATTGAGGCTGGGGTTTGGATGAGGCCAGTGCAGTCCTACTCAGGTGTGACCCTCAGCTCTACCAGAGTAACTAGCAGAGACCATGGTCAAGTTGCTCAAGCTTCAGTTTTCTCCTCTATAACATAACTTTGGCTAACCTATATGTTGGAGGTGAAGATGAAATGAGATATATGTGTGAAAATTAAACCAAATTTAGCATGTTGCCTGGGCTATAGACAGTGTGAGTAAAGGTAAGTTGTTTCTTTTGTTGTTCTTATTTTTGGTTTAAGTGAGGTGTGACTGGATCAACAGCCAAGGACAGGCCGGGCATGATGGCTCACACCTGTCATCCTAGCACTTTGGGAGGCCAAGGCAGGAGGATTGCTTGAGCCCAGGAGTTCGAGGCCAGCCTGTCTCTACAAAAAGTAGCCAGGATTGGTCGTGTGTGCCTGTAATCTCAGCTACTCACTCAGGAGGCTGAGATGGGAGAATCACTTGAGTCCAGGAGGTCGAGGCTGCGGTGAGCTGTGATCATGCCCCTGCATTCCAGACTGGGAGACAGACTGAGACCCTGTCTCAAAAACAAATAAAAAACCTGCCAAGGCCAGTAGGAGGGGGAGCTAAGAACAAGGGGAGCATTGCAGAGAACCTACCTGGGAATGGAAACAACAGACCTGCAGTGTCACAGCCTCCCGAGAGCACAAGTTCCTCCAACAGGCTGGACCCATCAGGTGCAGGCTGGCAATGGAGGGTTGTATTAACAGTTGGGTGGCCGGGAAAGCACAGCAACCTGCCAGTCATGCCACTGCCCCCAGATCTTTGCTGAGCCTCTGCCTC
>NW_007232001.1:156455-157404 GCF_000164805.1 Carlito syrichta
CCCCCACCACCCCACCTAAAGCAGCTCTCCCTACTACAGCCTGCTTGATGTGTTCATTCATGGCCCATGGCACCTAACATTATAGTGCATTGTTACTTGTCTATGAATTAATTGCCTGATTTCCTGTCATGTATTGCAGCAGTGACTTAGTTTTGTTCAATGATCTATCTCAAGTGCCTGGGACAGAACATATGTGTAAATCATTGTTAAACAAATAAATGAATAAATAAAAATAAAGGATGAGATTGCAATTATCATCAGTCAAGGTTGCAATGGAAGGAAATTAACCCAATAGAAAGCTGACATTCATTCAGAACTTTTTTTTTTTTTTGAGTCAGGGTCTCATTCTGTTACCCAGTCTGGAGTGCAATGGCACAATCACGTTCACCACAGCTTTGACCTCCTAGGCTCAGGCAATCCTTCTGCCTCAGGTTCTCAAATAGCTGGGACTATGGGCACCTGTCACCACACTCAGCTATTTTTTAATTTTTATTTTTTTGTAGAGATGTGGTCTTGCCATGTTGCCCTGGCTGGTCTTGATCACCCGAGCTCAAGCAGTCCTCCTGCCTCGGCCTCCCACAGTGTTGTGATTACAGGTATGAGCCACCATGCCAGGCCTGAGCTACTTCTTGAGTACCTACTCTCTTCCAGGTACTGGAGACAAACCAAGAAAGTCTTGTAGAGAAAACACAAAATCCTTGTTCTCTGGTACTGATATTCCACTGTGTGAGAGAGAGAATAAGCAAGATCAATAATGAAGTATGTACTGTACTCGAGAGGGAGGTGTGCTATGAAAGAGTGGACTTGGCAGGGTGCTGCATGTCCTGTAATCCCAGCACTTTGGGAGTTTGTTGGGGGAGGATCACTTGAGCCTAGGAGGTCAAAACCAGCCTGGGCAATATGGCAAGACTTCATCTCTACAAAAAGATTAAAAAATTAGCTGGGCATG
>NW_007232001.1:157432-190906 GCF_000164805.1 Carlito syrichta
CTGGGTGTGGTGACACATGACTGTAGTCCCAGCTACTCAGGAGGCTAAGGTAGGAATATCACCTGAGCCGAGGAGGTCTTGCCATAAACAGCCGAGGAGGTCTTGCCCCCACAGTCCCATGGCTCACACCTCACCCCCTTCAGACTCCTCCTCAAATATCACTTCTATAGGATGCCCCTCCCACCCCCGCCACCCCACTGCACTCCAGCCTGGGCAACAGCATGAGATCATGACTCAAAAAAAAAAAAAAAAGTAGGGTGTCACCAAAGTACCGGTTTATCTGTCCTTAAAACATCAGCTATTACCCCCTCAAACTCCTTGTGAAGGAAACTGTCCTACCCCCAGGTTTTTTGTGGCCACATTTGTCCCTTGTGATCTTGACATTTGTGACCCAAGGGCAACCAATCCATTGACTAGGCCACGACATATCATAATGGCCCAGGAAGATTCTGCAGCTCACTAGGAACTAGAAGATTCTAAGAGATCTGCCTGCTCGTAGCGGGAATAGAAGCAAATGTGTAAACAGAGGACGCTAGTGGGTAGAGAGAGGAGAATGGGGCCGAGCACAGTAGACATTCAGACATTTCTAGAAGTGCTACAGGGGCATTCTTACCAGAACTCCTGCTTCTTCTGAGGCAACCTGAAAGCAGACCAAACCAAGCCGAAGCAAGTTCCAAGATCCCTCTGATACCCCCATCTGATCGACATGGTGTTCACCCGTCTACACCAGTCCAGGCCATCCCTGTGGCCATCCTCTGTGAGCCCTGGAGACCCAGTTCCCAGTCTGGAGTCGAGGTCAATTCTCCTGACCTACAGCAATGGGGTTCCAGTTGATGCCTGCCTTTTCCTGTCTAAGACATGATATTCTAACTAGGAAAAGCATCCCACCATGACCCTTTTTTTCCTACCAAGTATCTTCCTTTTATTTTTAATATGACTGCTAACCTAGTTTGGAACTAAGGATCCTAAAAGTAATCGCAGCAAGTTAAAGTTGCCTTCTGATATTCAACTCAGTACAATAAACACTAAATGAGCATGTATTGTGTGCTGTATGCTGGTTACAACCATGCACAAGGCAGGTAAGCCCTGAGGGAGCTTCAGTCTAGGAAAAAAAAAATCAAATTCACAAGCTTGTAGTCTACTTTGGTGTGGGTGTCATAGTCAGTTGTATACAAAGTTTTGTTTTGAATGGAAGCATGGAAAGCAATGGAGAACTTCCCTGTGAGCATCAGAATTTGAGGTTAGTCCTTTGGTGACCTAGCAAACCCTTGGAACATAGTGTAGGGAAAGCTGGTTAAAACTAGAGCATGTCTCCTTGTCTCGTGGACTGAACGTGTCCATGAGAACTTGAATGTCCTTCTTGTTCCTTTAAAGCAATGGCACCTAGCCAAGTCATTACCTCTCTGATCTCCTGTCCTCTCTCTCATATATCTGTTCCAGATCTACCCTGGGTGACTCAAGTTTCACAGCTGCTTTGATGGGAGTGGGGACTGAACAATCATGTAGAGGATTAAATCTGAAAGGCCAAATGTAGGAGAAAATTTGAGTAAAACGACATTCTTCTGCCTTTTTTACATACAGTATCTGTGCAATCTTGTGGTTTTTCTATTCTTGTTATTATTTTGAGTCAGAGTCTCACTTTGTCACTGGAGTACAGTAGCACAATCATGGCTCACCGTAGCCTCAACCTGCTGGGCTCAGGCGATCCTTCTGCCTCAGCTTTCCAAGTAGTTGGGACTACAGGTGCACACCACCACACCCACACAAATTTTTTTTTTTTTTTAATTCTAAAGGTGAGATCTCACCATGTTGCCTAGGCTGGTCTCAAACTCCTGGACTAAGGCATTCAATCCTCTTGCCTTGGCCTTCCAAAGTGCTGGGATTATAGGCATGAGCCTCTGTGCCTGGCCAAGTCTTATTTTTAAAAACTAACATGCCATGGAATTGACCTTTTTGTGTGTTCAGTTCTATAAATCTTGACATGTATATAAATTAATGTAAATACCAACAACAATCAAGACACAGAACAGTTCTATCACTCCAAAAAATGCCCTCAAGTTATCTCTTTGCTACTCTCTTCCCCCACCCCAGTCCCTAACAGGGACTAATCTGCTGTAAGTCACTGTGATTTTGTCTTGTAGAAAAGTCATGTAAGTGGAATCATTTTGAACGTCACCTGTTGAGATTGGCTTCTTCCACTCAGCTTAATGCCTTTGAGATTCACACAAGTTGCCAGATGATTCAGTTGTTCGTTTCTTTATACTGTTGAAAGGTATTTCGATGTTTTAAAAAAACTTCCAATTTTTAAAATTTAATTTAATTTTAGATTCAAGGGTATATGTGCATGTTTGTTACATGGGGATATTGCGTAGTGGTGGGGATTGGGTTTCCAGTGAACCCATCACCCAAGCATTGAGCATTGTACCCAATAGGTAATCTCTCAATTTTCATCTATCTCACTCCCCTCTTGTGGAGATTTCAGCATCTATTATTTATGTCTTTGTTTAGCTCCCACTTGTTTTTTTTTTTTTTTGAGTTGGAATCTCTGTGGCCCAGGCTGGAGTGCAGCAGCATGCTCATGGCCACCACTGCCTCGACCTGCTGGACTCAGGAGATTCTTTTGCATTGGCTTTCCAGGTAGCTGGAACTACAGGTGTGCGCTATCACGCCCAGGTAGTTTTTTGTTTTACTGTAGAGACGAGGTCTCACCAAGTTGCCCAGACTGGTCTCAGACCAACCTGGCAATCCTCTCACCTTGGCCTCCCAAAGTGCTGGGATTACAGGATTGAAACACCACACCCAGCAGTTCCCACTTCTAAGTGAGTACATGCCATATTTGATTTTCTGCTTCTGAGTTAGTTCACTTCAGAGAATGACCTCCAGCTCCATCCATGTTGCCGCAAAGGACATAATTCCATTCTTTTCCATGGCTGCAAAGTTCCATGGTGTATTCTTTATGCAGTCAATCACTGATGGACACATAGGTTGGTTGCATGACTTTGCTATTGTGAATAATGCTGCAGTTAGCATACAAGTGCATGGGTCTTTTTTAGTGATTTTTTTTTCTTTTGGGTAGATACCTAGTAGTGGAATTGCTGGGTCAGACGAAAGCTCTCTTTTTAGTTCCTTGAGAAATCTCCATGCTGTTTTCCACAGAGATTGAACCAATCTACACTCCCACCAACTCTGTATAACCATTCCCTTTTTTCTGCATCCTCACCAACATTTGTTGTTTAGTAATAGCCATTCTCGCTGTAAGATGATATCTCAGTGTGGTTTTAATTATTTAGATGTACCACCGTTTATTCACCAGTAGAAGGACATTTGAGTTGTTTCAAATTTTAGAGGATTGTGAAGAGAGCCACTATATAAACATTTATGTAAAGGGTTATTTATTTATTTTGGTAAAATTATTTATTTCTCTGTGGCAAATACCTAGAGGTGAGAGTGCTGAATATGGTGGCAGTCATATGCTTAACTTTACTTTTTAAATGCCAAACTTTTTTTCCAAAGTGCCTGTGCTATTTTGCATTCCCACCAGCAAAGTTTGAAAGATCCAGTTGCCTCAGCACTTTTGCCACCACTTGGTATTCCGGTATTTGTTTGTTTGTTTTAGCCATTCCAATAGATGTGTAATTATAGTTTTAGTTTGCACTTTCCTAACGGCTACTGATGGTGAACATTTTCATGGGCTTATTTGCCATCCATGCATCCTCTCTGGTCAATTAGCTATTCAAATCTTTTGTCCATTTTAAAATTGGATTGTTTTCTTATTGTTAAGATATGCAGGTTCTTTATATACTCTGGATAAAAGTCCTTTCTGAAAATGTGATGTACAAATATTTTTTCTGTGAAATATTGTCCGAATATAGACTCTTTCTTCCCATATACCTGGCTTCTTTCTGCCTCTTGCCTCAGAAAAGAGCCTCTGGCCAAGGCTGGTCTCTGAAGGATAAGCATATTCCCAATAATGAGTCAGGGTATATAGGTGATTGGGCAGAGTTGAAGACAATGCAGGCAGCACCCTTATTCATTGTCACTGTAAACACCATGTAGCAATGTGAATAATTAGCTTATATGATTATAAAACTGCTTGCTGTATTGTCCCAAGGCATGGATTCCTTCTCCTTCTTCACTGGCCAGACCAGCCACCATGGTGCCTTCCATAAGTTTGAATAAACCAATGTCTTTCTCTGCTGGACCTCAGGGTGACTTCTTTGGAATAAAGAACATCACGAACAAGCCCCCTCAGATTTGTAGTTACCACATTATACTTTCCCAGCCTGTAGTTTTTTGTTTTGTTTTGTTTTGTTTTATTCATGCTCTTAACAATGTATTTTACAAAGCTTTTAATTTTGACAAAATCCAACTCCTCAATTTCTTCTTTTATGAACTGTGCTTTTGGTGTCATGAATAAAGCTCTTTCCTTAACCCCACCCATGAAGATTTTATCCTGTTTTCTTCTAGAAGTTTTAAAGTTGTACATTTTATGTGTATGTCTGTAATCCACTTGGGTTTTTAAAAATTCTTTAGATTGTTAATATGGTGGATTGTATTGACGTCTATGCAACTTTGAATCAATCTTGCATTCACAGGATAAATTCTACTTGGTGTGGTATATTATTCTTTTTCTAGGAATTTTGTTGTTGTTGTTTAGGGTTTTTGCATCTATTGTTAAGAGAAATATCAGTCTGCAGTTTTCTTTCTTTTTCTTTTTTTTTTTTTTTGAGTTGGAGTCTCACTCTGTCGCTCAGACTGGAATGCAGTAGCATGCTCCCAGTCACCGCAGCCTCGACCTGCTGGGCTCTGGCGATCCTTCCACCTCAGCCTTCCAAGTAGCCGGAACTACAGGTGTGTGCTATTACACCCAGCTAATTTTTGATTTATTGTAGAGACAAGGTCTCGTCAATTTGCCTGGCCAGGTCTCGAACCCGCAAGCTCAGGCAATTCACTAGCCTAGCCCTCCCGAAGTGCTGAGATTACAGGCTGAGCCACCAAGCCTGGCCTTCAGTTTTCTTATACTGTCTTTAGTTTTTATATCAGAGTAATGCTGACCCTTAAAATGAGTTAGGTAGTATGTCTTTCTCTCCTATATTCTGGAAGAGACTTTGTGGAATTGGTGTTATTTCTTCTTTAAGTGTTTGGTAGAATTTACCAGTGAAACCATCTGCACCAAAAAAATTTTTTGGAAGGTTTTTAAGTAGGAACTACATTTTGTTAATAGCTATAGGAATGTTTAGGTTATTAAGTGGTGGTCTTTTTTTCTATGCATTGGTTTATTTTTTCTCAGTTGCCAAATTTGTATTTGTAGAGTTGTTCATAGTTTTCTCTTATCCTTTTAATGTTTGTAGAGTCTGTAGTGATATACTCTTTCATACCTAATATTGGTAATTGATGTCTTTTTTCCAGTCATATGTACATATACACATACACATGCATACATATATATTCCTTTAAAAAAAGTTTTTTAGCTTTACTGATTTTTCTATTGTCTTCTGTTTTCAATTTCATTGATTGTGCTCTTACCATTATTATTTCCTTCCTTCTGATTACTTTGGGGTTATTTTAATCTTCTTTTGGGGGCTTATTTTGATCTTCTTTTCTCCAGTTTCTTGAATTAGAAATGTAGATTATAAATTTGAAAACTTCTTTTTGTAATGTAAATATTTATTGCTATAAATTTCCTCTAAATACTGTTTCAACTAAGTCTTACAGATTTCAAGGCACATACTTTTCAAAATTTACTCAGAATCCATGTTTTACTACTTGAAGTGAAATATAAAAATCTTATTACCATATAGACTTCTTTTCCCTCCCTGCTTTGTGTTGTAGTTGCCTTATTATATTTACATACATTGAAAAACTCCACCAAACAATGTTATAATTTTTGCTTTCAATTATCAAGCATATTTTTAAATAGAATAAAAAGAACAGTCTATTTTCCAAGACATTTGCCGTATTTGTCTTTCTTCATTACTATAAGTTTTCTTCTAGTATCGTTTCGTTTCTGTCTAAAGACCTCCTTTTAAAGGTAGTTCTTTTCTATTGGGCCTGCTGGCAGGGAATTTTCTTTGTTTTTCTTCATAGGAAAATGTTTTTATTTCCCATTAATTCCTGAAGAGTACTTTCACTGGTTATGGAATTCTAGCTTGACAATTCTTTTCCTTGAGCACATTAAAAATACTGTTTCACTTTCTTTTCCATGATTTCTGACATGAAATCTGCAGTCATTCAAATCCTTGTTTCCCCATAAATAATGTATTGTTTTTCCTCTGGTTTCTTTTAACAGTCTTTCTTTGTTTTCAGTTTTTAGAGGTTTGATTATGATGTGCCTGGGAGTAGATTTCCTGGAATTGATAATCTCCTCGTTGGCATTTACCAAACTTCTTAAATCTGTAAGTGTATTTCTCTCCACAAATTTGGGATGTTTTCAGCTGTTATTTCTTAAAATATTTTTTTCCTGTGCCATACTCTTTTCTCTCCTGAGACTCTGATGACACAAATATTAGACCTTTTGGTTATATTTTACAGATCCTTGAATCTTTGTTCATTTTTTTAAATATTTTTCTCTCTGTTGTTCAAATTTAATAATTTCTATTGATCTATTTTTAAGTTCACTTTTTCTTTGTTAACTTCTTTCTGTTATTGAGCCTATCCAGGGAGTTTGTAATCTTTCAGTTTTTGTATTTTTTAGTTCTAGCTTTTCAAATAGTTCTTTATATCTTCCATTTCTTTGTTGAGGCATTCTATAATCCCCTGAATGAGTTTACTTCCTTACTTTGTGGAGCTTTTTTTTTTTTAACAATAGCTTCACTAGCAAATCTTTGTCAGATAATTCCAAGGCTTGTGTCATCTTGTTGTTGGTATCTCTTGATTGTCTTTTCTCAAGTGAGTCATGATCTTCCTGGTTCTTTATATGCTGCATATTTGTAGGTTGTATTCTAGACTTTTTGAATATTATGTTATAAGATTCTGGGTCTTGTTTAAATCCTGCAAAGAATATTGATATTTTTGTTTTAGCAGCTAATTGACACAGTGGGTTTAGTTCCAAATTTAGCAGCAAATTCCGACCAGCCATTTGTGGGTTGTGATTCCAACATCAGTCCAAGCTTTAGCCTTTGTACTCCTGTTCAGACCTGTCTCCCATATGTGTCTGTGCCTCAGTCAAGGATATGGATAGTGGTCAGTCTTTCAGTTCAGTTCTTAATGTCCATGTGGGTTAGGGTCAGAGCCATACATTTATAGATTACAGGTGATCCCAGGAGCTCAATAACAACTTTAAGGGTTATAATCCTAGACTCCTTTCTCTCTGTGATACCCTTGGTACCTCTTAGTTTCCTGAGTCTCTCCTCTTTGTTCTTCTGGGATTTTGGTAGCCCTACTCTGCTGTGCACTTGCTGCAACTGACCCTGCTCTCAGACCAAGTGATTCAAGAACATACAGAGAGGAAAAACCACACGAACTTGCCTCATCCTCTGAGGGCCACATCTCCAATTGGAGAGGAATGTTCCTCTTTCTCAGGGTTTTGATTCCTATATACTTCTGTTATTGCTACCACTAGAGGGATTGTAGGGATTAAAGTAAATACAAGACTGGAAGAAAGGGAAAAACATTGAATTAACGGCTTTCCCCTGCCTCTCCGAGTGTTAGGAATTCCCCTTTCTACTCTTAAAGCCATAATTGGAGTACATCTCTGGAGTTCTGTCTGTGCCTCAGTGCCTATGTTGGGCATCAGGCAGTCTTGAGTTCTTTTCAAGGGATACCAGAAGGGAAAAAATGATATGTTTGCCATTTGGGTCTTTTTCTTCAATCTTCCTGCTATTACTGACTCTTCAAAGTCTTCAGATGCTCCACACATTCTGTCCAGGTTTTATAGCTGCCTTCAGTGGGAGAAACAAGGTGGAGTGGGTACACTCACTCCATTGTACCTGGAATCAGAACCCCTTCAGTATTCTTAAAACTCCTTTAAGAGGCAGGAAAACTATGGTGTTTCTTATTCTAAATTTCCTGACTGAATGTTTAGACCTATTAATGCTAGGAAGAGGAAAAATGTAAGTGTGAGTGGGTAAGGTGGGACTATCATGTAGTCATGTGAGATATTTTAAAGCCAAAAAAAGGAAAGAAAGTCTTTTAAGCTTTACTTTTACAGTCTTCTATTTTACCTAGTACCATCTGTGGGAAAGGAAATAAGTATTGAAAGGCAAAAATTAAATAAGTTTTGCATTCAGTAAAGGACTAAAGAAAGTTTTACTGGGCAACTTAGTATGGATTCAGGAAAGAAAGGAATACGCTATACTTACTGAGGGTTTTTTGTACCATCTCCAAGCCAGAGCTAGCCAGGAATTTCTCTTTTTCCATCTACCCTGCTCATAAGCCCACCACAAAGAGCAAGGCCTAGGTTTGCCTGAACCCACGCTTGAGACAGAAATAAAACCCTTTTACCTCCTAACAGAGGACTGAACTGGGACACTCTGAAAGCTCTTTCTATTGTTTACCTTCTTATTGTTTTATTTTCTTGCCTTATATGTTCTTACTATCCTTACCTTTTGGCCACACAAGTACCTAATTTTGATTCTTGTATTTTCACATAGTCCATGGAGTTAGGGCATAATAGAGATCAACCTCTATACAATATGCCACTGTGTTAGCTGGTTTCCATCTGAATCTATTAATTCTGGTGTGTGTGTGTGTGTGTGTGTGTGTGTGTGTGTGTGTGTGTGTGTGTGTGTGTATGGACTTCGGGAAATTTTCAAAGTCAGAGTTTAATCAAGGATATAAGATCCTGAGTTGGGAGTTTCCTGATAATCTCGTTTTTTTTTTCCAAACTATTTCCTATGAGTGTCTTTATAACGGGTTCCCATTCTATTACTGCTGTGGTTGGAAACACCATTTCCTGCACTCTTCAAGGGGTAAGGGTGAGAAAAGGATTGCTGAGTACAATTTATAAGACAAAAATACAGACTATTTCATTCCAAATGAGATGCTAAATTTACTTTGAAACCTACGCTGGTTGCCTAGAGAAGACTCTCACAGAAAACATCCTGGAGCCTCTGCTAAAGTGAGAGTTGTTATTCCCCAAGTCACTGTCCCTCCTCTCAGGAGCCTGGCAGGAAACAGGATTTTGAGAAGTGAATTGCTATCAGCCCAACAGTCCTAACCCAGAGCAACAAGATTGCAAGCTCTTGTGGGTTAGGGAATAACATGTTCTTCACGTCTACTGATGCTGAGCACAAATCCTTCCGCCTGGGGGGAAAGCCACATGATTTTTTCGTTAAGTGATACCTGGACCAGACCTGAGAAAGTCGATTCATTTATAAACCAATATTCATTAAGTTGCCAGCGATGGACAAGGCTTTGTTCTAGGTTTACACACTGGTGATAGAAGAACAAAACAAATCCCAGACTCAATGACATAATATTTTAGTGGGAGAATCAGAGAATAACCAACCAAGAAAACATATTAATGGCATGGGGTAGCGAGTGGTATAAAGAGAATGATAAGGAAAAGAGATATGCAGCTTGAGGCCAAATAGTGGGCATAGCCTTCTCAAAAAAGATGACTTAAAATAGAGACTTCAGAAAAGAGAGACAATATGCTATTCAAAGGGGAGATGATCCACACTGAGGAAACAGCAAGTAGAAGACTGTGAAGCAAAAGAATAGCTGTTTAAGGATCCCCCCCAAATGATACAAATAGAACTGATTAGGGAGGAAGAATGTATTCTTTGTGTGGAGTAGACTTCCGGCTTCCAACTCAGTCCAAGATAGGAGCCACCTTGACACATCTGGTCCCTAATATTCCTGGAGGGTCTGAAGAAAGATCCTGAATGTATTTCAGATACCAGGTCTCTCTAATAAGTGCTCATGCCTTAAGAGATTTTGGCCTGTCCCCAGGTCCCTGAAATAATTCATTCAACAATTTGTAATAATTAGGACGCTCTTACCACGTGTGCCAAGTACTGCACAATGACTCGTGATCATGGCTTGGCATAGAAGCCGGAACAATGTCCTTGGAATTTATTTTTCTGGGAGGTAATTATTACAGTGGTAAGTAGTGTTAGGTCAACCAGTTCTGTTGCAGGCTTGAAATACCCTAGGACAGAACCAGCTGTTCCTTCTTTCTGTATTACTAGGTGTTTCTCTTGGAGTGATCCAGGCCTTACTCCTTGGTTCTCTTCTCTATTTTTTCCTCTCTCCTATGTTATCTCATCCAGTCTTATAGAAATAATCTCCATGCCGATTAATGTGAAATTTACATTTGCATTCATACATTCATCCTAAACTCAAACTCATCTACTTAACCACCTGCATGTCCTCTTCACTAAGCTGTCTAAAAGACAACTCAGACCTAATGTGTTCTGCACTGAATTTCTACTCTTCCTCCCCAAACTTGTTTAGCCCACAATCTTCCTCATCTGAGTTGATGACAGCTTCACCCTTGTCCAGAATTTGTTGAATGATTGGCTATGGGATTCCAAACCTTTTCCTATGAGTGTCTTTGTAACAGGTTCGCATTCTATTACTGCTGTGGTTGGAAACACCATTTCCTGCACTCTTCAAGGGCTAAGGGTGAGGAAAGGATTGCTGAGTACAATTTATAAGACAAAAATACAGACTATTTCATTCCAAATGAGATGCTAAATTTACTTTGAAACCTATGCTGTTGCCTAGCTGTTTAAGGACCCCCCCCAAGTGATACAAATAGAATTGATTAGGGAGGAAGAATGTATTCTTTGCATGGAGTAGACTTCCGGCTTCCAGCTCGGTCCAAGATAGGAGCTAGTCTTCTCTCTTTCCTTGAATCCCATAGCCAATCATCCAACAAATTCTGTTGGCTCAATATTCAAAATATATCCATACTCTGACCAGCACTTACACAGCCACTGCTATCATTCTGGTCCACCTGGATTATTGTAATAGCTTCCTAATGGTCTCTTTGCTACTGCCCTTGCTCTTCTGAAGTCTGTTCTCAAAACGCCAGCAGCATGATACTTTTAAAATTTTAAGGCAGCTCATGTCACTCCCTGACTCAAATTCCTTCAGTGGTGCCACGCTTTATTAAAAATAACAATGGAAGTCTTGCAACAGTCTACAATTATTCCCCCCCACTCCCACCCCCATTGATTTCCTGACCTCACATCAGCTTTTTTCTGCCACTGCTCACTTTGTCTTAATTGTATGGGCCTCTTGCCTTGAGCTTGCCAGGTCCTCTCCTGCCTCCTTTTCTCCTCAACATGAAATATCTTCCCCAGATGTACACAGGGCTAGTATCTCTCCTTCACATCTTCACCTAAGTATCACCTTAAGTGGCAACTTCTCCATGATGCCCCCTATCTCCTTTACCCTGCTGTTTGTTCTTGAGTAACCCTAATCATCTTCTAACACATCATGTAGTTGACCCAGCCTTGGTTGTTAACTGGCTGGCTAGTTCTTCTCAGTAGGCATCAGGTCTACAAAGACCAGGAGTTCTGCCTGCTTTGCTACTCGTGGAACCTCCAGTGTCTACACTAGTGTATGACACATAGTAGGTGTTCAATATATATTTGTTTTGTAAATGAATTGATAAGTTTGTGATATGTTGTCCTCCCCTTTAGACTATAGGCTATAGCTTATGCAATTCTTTGTGCTCTAGGCCTTTGGTTGATGCCTTTGGTGGGCTATACCAAGAGGAAAAAATACATCACTGGGGCCGGGCGCAGTGGCTCACACCTATAATCACAGCACTTTGGGAGGCAGAGGTCAGAGAACTGCCCGAGCCCAAGGAGTCAAGACCAGCCTGGGCAACTTGACAAGACCTACAATAAATAAAAAATCTTAGCCAGGCATGGTGGCACACGCCTGTAGTTCCAGCTACTTGGAAGACTGAGGCAGAAGGATGGCCTGAGCCAAGCAGGTTGAGGATGTTGTGGCTGTGAGCTTAAGCACATTTTATTTCACAAATTCTATATTGGGACTTCAACCGTTTCAATAACACTTATTTATATGACTCTGACCTCATAAAATTAATCTGACATTCCCCCCTCACTCACAAAGAAAATATTAAAATGATGCTTGTTTTAGAAAGAAACAATAGAGGAAATGTATCAGAAGCTCACATTTAAAGATAGACTATCTAGCAAAAAAAATCAATTAAGCATTGGTATTGGACATACTTTTATTTCATGTAGAGTTAGGAAGGACTATGAAACACATTATTTGTCAAAAATATACATGAAGTACTAATATAGTCCTTTATTGCTTTACTGACTTGTGATACTGAGGTTGTTATATCTTTAAGGATTTTCTCACACTAAATAAGAGGAAGCTTGCTGAAGAATCACTTCATTTAAACTTCAGGGTAAAGAACTGCACATATGTGGGTGAGCTGTTATTCCTCACCCCCGCACATCCTCGGATCTATTCTCAGCAACTCTCTTCTCTGCATAAGCAAATGACTCAGATTTCTTACCACTTCCCGCCTTTCCCTAAAACCATACCTCTGGCCTCATGGGGAATTCCCTATGACCACTGGACAAGAAAAGAAAGAGACACTTGCCTAGCTTGAGGATGAATCTGTACGGGGTTGCTCTTCAAGTCAGAGGGAACTCTCTCTGGATAGAACTTTGGGCAGCGCATGTGGCCAGCTACTTGCCGTCAAACTCAGCCAAGGTTTTCCAAAATACACAGATTTGTAGGCAGGGGCTAATGGGTTAGTCAGCTTAGCAGGGACTTGGAAGATTGGTGCTAACATCATCTGAAGGGAAGTTGCATGATGGACCTCTAAGGGCAGCTAGTCTTTAAGGCTATTTGAGTATCATATAAATGTTCCCAAAGGATGTCTGCTGCATAGAAGGTCAAATGAAGAGATGGCCTTGATGACCTATTCCTTGGTTGGCAGTGAACCTCCATCCTTCTGCTGTGGTCTGAATATTTGCATCCCCTCAAAACATACATGTGAATACCAGTGTGATGGTATTCTGAAATGAGACCGTTGGGAGGTGATTAGGTCACGAGGGTGGTGTCTTCATGAATGGTACTAGTAAAAGAAAGCTTCCTAGTCTCTTCCACCATGTGAAGACACAGAAGATACCCTTTCCGAACCAGGTAATAGGCTCTTACCAGACACAAAATCTGCCAGTACCTTGACCTTAGACTTCCCAGCCTCTGGAACTGTGGGAAATGAATTTTTATTGTTTATAAACAACTCAATTTATGGCATTTTGTCACAGCAATCTGAACAGACTGACACTGGTCACATTTCTGCTTTGGATAATGATTCGTGTACAAAGTGGTCATAGGAGCAGGAAGACAGGCAGTTGATGAAGACAAAAACACAGGCTTCCTCTCGCCACTGTTGATATGGTCAACTGCCACAGTTGAGTCCCCAAATTTCTAAAACAGAGGCCAACACTAAGCTCTTATTTGGCCTCATTTTCTGGAGGCATCAGCCATCCAGGTTGATAACATTGGATTGCTTCAGTATGGAAGGGGTAGTAATTTGTCTTCATGGGAATAATCACTTGTACTGGAGGGTAACTTCCCTTTCCTGTCTGTGATGTATCTGCCAGCACCACCAATTGTGGTGGATAGACTGCTTTATTTACCCCCCTGGTATCACACACATCATTGCCACTGATCAAGAATCTTATGACTGGGAAGCAAAAGGAGTATTGAGCTTGCATTACAGAATTCATTGTTTTTCTATCACCTGGAAGCAGTTAGCTTGATGGAATGATGAAATAACCTATTGAGAGCTCACCTATGGTGCTTGTGTCATCAAAACACCAGTTCAGTAGGGATCCTGTTGCTCTCCACAGAGAAAGTCAGTCACTGAGACAAGTATTGCAAGAGAAGAATGCTTATTTTTTGAGTCAAGGTCTCACTGTTGCCCAGGCTGGAGTGCAGTGGCATGCTCACAACCACTGCAGCCTCAACCTGCTGAGCTCAGTCGATCCATCTGCCTCAGTTTTCCAAATAGTTGGAGCCACAGGCATGTGCCACCACCCCCAGCTAATGTTTTCATTTATTGTAGAGACGAGATCTCATCAAGTTTCCCAGGCTGGTCTCGAACACCTGGGCTCAGGCAATCCTCTCACTTCTGCCTCTCAAAGTGCTGGGATTATCAAGCATGAGCCACCACACCCAGACAAGAATGATTTTTATTAGGTGATATCAGTCAAGGAGAATGGGAGACATCTCCAAATTCATCTCCACATCCCACTGAAGTCACAGGTTTATATAATGGAATAGAAATGTGTACAACAGGATTTAGGGAGGGATAAGGAAGAGGAGTTGTAAATAGGAATTAGGGAGCAGTCTGGAATCTCATTATCTGGATGTGGTGATCTAGTGAGTTTCAGGTCCTTGATACTATAGTCTTGAGGGTTGGTTACCTGAGAAAGGAACTCAGATAAGACAAATATAAGTTTCAAGCTTTAAGACTGGGAGGTTTATTTCTATGCTTATTAAATTTAAAAAATGTGTAGCCATTCTCTCTAAAGGGAGGTTGGACTAGTTTCAATGGCTTGTTGGGATGCTGTCCTCTAAGTGGTCAGACTGGTGGTCAGTATAGGGTATTGAATACATGGCTTTGGGAACCCAGGATTAGAGATGGGAGTAGCTTCTCTTACTTTTACATTTAATAACCCATTCTGAGAATGTTGTCTTCTTGTCCTTAAAATATTGCATCTAGTGGGCTTGAGGTTTTATGCCCAATGGAGAGAAACATTTCCATTAAGAAATACTACAAATGCCCCCTTAGACATTTCTGGCTATTAGTGCCATGATCAAGGGCAGAGAATTGGGTGCCTGCCTGGGCCAGTGTGATTGATTTTGATTATCAAGGAGAAATTGAGTTGTTGCTACAAAATGGGAATAACACTATATCTGGATTCCATGAGATCCATTGTACCTCATGTCCAATAGTAATGGTCAACAAGAAACAGCAGTAACTCAATAGAGACTGTCACTGGGAGCCTGTGGAATGATGGCTTGGCTCCCCCATCAGGTAAGATCACCTGCCAGGTGTTGGATGAAGGCAAGGACTATGGAGTGAGTAGTAGAAGAAGGAAGTCAGGATGATTAAATTAGATCTGCTCAGATGTGGGGGCTATAGCAGCTGATTTTATTATAATTGCTTCTTTTTCTTTTTTTCTTTTTTCTTTCTTTTTCTTTTCTTTTTTTTTTTTTTTTTTTTTGAGACAGGATCTTATCTGTCCTCCAGGCTGGAGTGCAGTAGCACCATCATATCTCACTGCAGCCTCAGACTCATGGGCTCAAGCGATCCTCCTGCCTCAGCCTCCTGAGTAGCTACAGGTGCACTACAGGTGTGCACCAACACACCCAGCTAATTAAAAAAAGATGTAGAGACAGGGGTCTTGCTATGTTGCCTAGACTTCTTTTTCTGTCTTTTGTGGCAGCCTTGCATCCTAAAGTTACAGTCTAAGTGGCTAAAGTTACAGTCTAAGTTCCAGAAAGCAGTATGAATAAACTCCATCATCACTCAATAATATGGTAGCTGATGAGACTTTATGTTTTTCTTGTGTTGAGGACGTGAGTTTCTTCAGTTAAGAAAGCAACTAGAATGGAAGCTAAGTGACAACAAGGTGGCCTGAGTTGGTTATTCTTAGATCTGTTCTCTGCCCCTTCCAGTCATGCTCTGTGGCCTGGGAGACTGACCTCTACAAGACCTGTTGTTTGACTTGCTTTTTCTCACCCTCTGGCAAGGAGGCACTGGCAAGAGGCCAGAGGGCAGGAAGAGAGCCAGGCCAGGGATTTTGTACTCTGCCCCTCTCCTCCCTGCCCAGCCACAGTAGCGACAGAGGCTCCAGCTCCGAGACTCTGTGACCTCTTCTGCACAGTTCCAGCCCTTGCCTCCTCCTGTCCCCATGGACTTCTGGTGGCAAGGACTAATCCCTGAGTGTCTCTGCAGCTCTTCTTGCTTCCATTCACCTTGCCCACACCTCTGTAAATAATCCCCGCATGAAATTTTTTTTAGTTAAACCCTTTTGAGGACACCTTCTATTTCCTGCTAAGACTTCCGTGGATGTGGCAGAGAAAATGGTTGGAGGAGAGAGCAATGGAGGTCAGCTATTGTGTGTGTGGGGGGGGGGGGAATTTGATGATATAAGGCTAGATGCATGTTCACGGCTGCAATTGGCCAAGACAAAAATAACATCTCTACTGGTCAGAGCTCTAGTTGTTCCTTCTCCTCCTCCTATTCTCCTTCCTCCTCCTCCTCCTCCTCCTCCTCCTCCTCCTCCTCCTCCTTCTTCTTCATGTTGTCTGGTAGAAAAAGCCTATGAAGGTGATTGGGATGTGTCCACGATTGAGAGGTTACCCAGGATGCAGGACTTTCAGTGCTAAAACTGGAACAGTTCTGTACAAACAGATAGTTGGTCATTGTAACCTGTGACTATAAGCAGGACCTCTGAGTCTTGTCCAACTGTTCCTGCTGGAGGGACATTCTAGCAAAAGAACACAGTTCTAGAACCACATACCTCCTCTTCTCCATTCTCAGTCAATGGCAGGTATCACTTCTCTCTCATGACAGTCTTTCTCATACATTCTACATGCAGTCTGAGATCTCTCTGAATACAGTGGATTAGGCAGCTAGGGCTAGTTGAACACAGTTGGAATGTCAGGCGAGAAGCTTTATGGCTCCCATGAATTAGAGCTTTGGCCCCTCAGATTCAAAAGCTGAGCTGGACCAAGTAGAACCTCCAGAGCTTTTGCCCTCATGGCCTTGGGCCTGGCAGGGCGGGTGCTCTTTTTGGAATCTTTGCACTCAGCCAAGAGGCTGATCTTGGCCCTCTGTGTCTCTTCATCTACTGTAAAAGCTTCGAGCCTGACAGCATGTTATAAGAATAGCAGCTTACACCGCCATAACATGAACAATCATCCAGCATTGTTCTAAGTGCTTGTGTTTTTTAAATTGTTTGTATTTTGGGGAGTTAAATTATTTAAGTCACTTTTCCTGAGTCACACAGGTAAGATACAGTAGACCCAGCACTCAAATTCGCTCAATCAGGCTCTCACACGCTGCATTGCAGTGCCTCTCACTTTGTCCCCCAAGTATCCTGGCTCCCGGCTCAGAGATTGACAGGTAGTGAGTGTTCAGTCACTAAATATGAGGGGGACCCCCCAAAAATCGAAATTATCTTTTGGAGGTCAGGCCCCTTGTAGTACACTCCTCGGGATCAAATGGTCAACCAAAGTTTTTATCTGAAAGTTTTGAGAAGGTTGTGTCATGATTTGTGGAAGAAACATCATGAGTTGTGGCAAACAGGTGACTGATTCTTTCACCATGACAACACACCTACCCACACTGTACTGCGTGTTCTGCAGTTTTTGACCAAAAACAGCATGACCTCCATGCCACACCCTTCCTATTCACCCAATCTCCCTGCAAAGGCAACCTTTGACCCAGCTGACTACACCAGCAGCCTGGGAGAACAGAACCAAGGGTGGCCAGAAGAAAGTGGATTCACATCCAGCCTCTTAATCTCCAAGGTGAGCATAACAAGTGCAGATGCAACCTTACATTTGGGTGGATTGCCCTTCTTTCTTAGGTAGTTGAGTTCATATTAAAGGGGTGTGTTCAATGAGAGTCAAGAACTTGGCTCACGGTGGATTCTTTCAGAGTGTTCGCTCTGATTATTTTCATTGTTATTGCTACAAATCAATCCACATATAATAAATCGAAGTGCGAAAGGGGGAGTTCCTATTCCAGGAGCAGCCCTGTGCTCCTGCTCCCGCCCCTGGCCCGGGGATCTGTCCTGGGGTCCCTGCCACCCTTGGCGTCTGTTGACACTTCTCCTTGAGGAGAAAGTGGAAGGAGTGAAGTCTTTGAGCTCCCCCTAGAGGATGGCTGTGCTCCTAACTTTGGAAACTTCCAGGACTCCCTAGATCCACAGGAGATTTTCTGGTATTTCTCTTTGTACCTCCAAATGTTTGTCCCTCCATCTGTGCTGGGTGTTTTCTGTGTGCCTCTGCATCTTCTTTCCACCCTTTTATACTCTGTTCTGGGCTCCAGGGTGCTGACCTGTATCAATAGCTGGGTTCTCTTCCCTCCAACTTCCAGTTTGATTTTTTTTAATTTTTGGAGCTACAGGGTCTTGTTATGTTGCCCAGGCTGGTCTCGACCTCCTGGCCTCACTAGATTCTCCCACCCTGACCTCCCAAAGTGCTGAGATTACAGGCAGGACCCATCGCTCCCGGCCTTTCAGTTTGATTTTAACGAATAGAAATAACCGGCATTAGGGAAGAAGGAGAGCAGTTGGGGTATTATTTCTCCAAACTCTTTTTAGCCTAAGAGGAAGGAATGTCCCTCTACCAAGGCCATAGCTCTTGTCATGCAGCCCCCAGACTCTAAAACCTTCAGGGTGTTGACCTCTCAGACCCTCCCTTCCGTCCTAGGGATGGAAGTGGAAGTGGCTTCCTGCGTTGCTAGCCCACGGCACAGTGCCACCTCAGTCTGGTTTCCCTTAATCCTGCCCACACCTTTGCACATTGTATGAGTGTGTCATCTGATTCCTGCCAGGCTCTACTGATATGACGTCCAAATTCCTTGTCTTAATGGCTCCATCTCGCCCCCACTTCCCCAAAATCCTGCATTCCAACAAGCCAACCCATTACGGTTCCTGTAATATAACCGTGCTACTTAGTGCCCAGAGTTTTCCTGTTAATTCTTCTGTCTGCAGTGTTCTTCCATCCTCCATGTCCACCCACTCTCCACTCTCACCCCCACCCAATCCCAATCCCTTTTCATCTTTGAAGGCTTCAGCTCGGTTGGGCATGGTGGCTCACACCTGTAATGCTAGTGCTTTGGGAGGCTGAAATGAGAGGGTTACTTGATGCCAGGAGTTTGGGACCAGAAGGGGCAACATTGCAAGACCTCATCTCTCCCCCAACCCAAAAAATAGCCAGATGGGGTGGTGTGTCCCTATAGTCCCAGCTATTTGGGAGGCTGAGGCAGGAGGATCACTTGAGCTCAAGAGGCCAAGACTGTAAATAAATAAATAGCAAAGGCTTCAGCTGAAAGGCCATGTCTTCTACTCAGTCTTTCCTGTTTTCTGTTATACAATTTTTCCCCCATCTCACTGGCCTCTATGCCGTTTCTATCCCCTTGGGTATCAGCCTTGGATTTGGGTTGGATATGTCTTTTCTCCAGCATTTGGGGAGGGTCTTGGGCCATTTAGCTATGTTCCTTGGGTGGATTAATGATTACAGGCCTAATCCAACCAGCACGTTACATTTCTCTCTCCCATAGAGGTTTCTTCACACATGCTCTATTCAGCAGGAAACTGAGGGGCTCTGTTCCGTGGTTGTGGGAACTGATGCTCTTCCCTTCAGAGGTGAACAGGGAGCATGTGGCTGCATCTGTTGCTGGCAACAATCTTGTCACCAAGAGGAATGCCCAGAGGAAGGCCAGCAAGACAAAAGCCACCAAGATGGATGCCACCAAGAACAATGCCACCAAGAGGAATATCACCAAAAGGAGTGTCACAAAGAGGAGCACCACCAAGAGGAGTACCACAAAAAGGAACACAACCAAGAGCAACATCACCAAGAGGAATGTCACCAAAAGGAACGTCACCAAGAGGAATGCCACCAAGAGCAATGCCTCTAAGAGGAAGGCCACCAAAAGGAACACCACCAAGAGCAACATCACCAAGAGGAATGTCACCAAAAGGAACGTCACCAAGAGGAACGCCACTTAGAGGAAGCAACTGGCATAGAGGAAGGGCAGAGTCAGGAGGATCACTGGGAAACAGAGCTGGGGCCTTGATCAGATTGTTCCCAAAACTGTGATGCAAGTCTGTTTGAGATGGGTTTTCAGTTCCACCAACTAAACCTACATGTGGCATTTATGTTAACAAAAAAAACAACATTCATTGAGAGCAGTGAAAAGACAACTTGATTCTTTCCTCCTTCTGCCCATTCGGACACACCTACAGGGAGGCTTCTCCCCTGTCCTGGACGAGCCACCAGCCACAGCCTCTACCTTGTGGTGTCACAGATGTGAGCCCCCCTCCCCGGCACTCCCTGTGCTCTGCAGGGCCCACAAGGTGCTGATCTCCAACAGTGTCTAATCTCCTCTTAGCAGACTTGAGGAGAGGGAGACCTCTCCGTACTCTGCCCCCATGGGAGCTGGAAGTAGGGCTAAGACACAAGTACATTGACTCACTCTCTATTATTTCCAAACTTCACTGTATTGATGTTTTATTTATTTGGTTGGTTGGTTTGGGTTTTTGTTTGTGTGTTTGTTTGCTTGCTTGTTTGCTTGTTTTGAGACAGGATCTTACTCTGTCACATAGACTGGAGTACAGTGGCATGATCATGGCTCACTGCAGCTTCAAACTCATAGGCTCAAGTGATCCTTCAGTCTCAGCCTCCCAAGTAGCTGAGACTACAGATGCACACCACCATGCCTGGCTTTTGTGCATGCGTGTGTGTGTGTGTGTGTGTGTGTGTGTGTGTGTGTGTGTAAATGAGGTCTTGCTATGTTGCCCCCTCTGTTCCCAAACTTCTGACCTCAAGTGACCCTCCCACCTCAGTCTCCCAAAGCACTGGGATTACATGGTGAACCACCATGTCCAGCTGAACTGAAGTATTTAAAGATGAGAAACTATTGGGATTGAGTGGGGGCGAGAGTGGAGAGTTGCCCTAGCTGGTCTTGAACTCCTGACCTCAAACAATCTTCCCACCTTGACCTCCCAAAATGCTGGGATTACAGGCTTGAGCCACTGCCACTGGCCCAAATTCAACTTTAAGATGGATGTTTGCTGAGGGCCACAAAACAGTCTTGATGCTCCCGCCTTGAAAGTCCTGCATAGCTGTTGTTCCAATCCTTCCCAAAGGACATAGAAAACTGACCATCTGTGGTTTTGAGGTCTTGGCAGAAATTGAGACAGAAAGGGCAGAAAAGTCCTTCTGTAACATCCTAGCCCATACTTTACCCTGGTAGAATTCACCACTGGAGAGTTGGATCCTGCATAGATGGTCATCAAAGTTCTGGTGGCACATTGATGTACTTCACTGATTTTGAAAGTCAGGGACTAGACTAGGCATGGTGGCTCACTCCTGTCATCCCAGCACTTTGAGAGGCAGAGGCTAGAGGTTTACCTGAGTCCACATGTTTGAGACCAGCCTCGGCAACATGGTGAGACCTCATCTCTACAGTAACCCAAAAAACTAGCCAGGCATGGTGGTACACACCTGTAGTTCCAGCTACTTGGAAGATTGAGGTGGAAGGATTGCCTGAGCCCAGCAGGTTGAGGCTGCGGTGACCGTGAGCATGCAAGTCAGGGACTGAGTCAAGTGAACAACACTGAAGATTCGTGGACCAAATCCAGCAGTGGCTCTGGTTAGAAGCAGCGTGGACTTCTCAACTCTCCCCAGTTCTTAACTGACTGGGGTTTAGCAAATATACATGCAAGTCACCTTGTTTAAATGTGAAGTTCAGACAAAAAGCAATTTTATCTTCTTTGTCAAGAGCCTTCCTGTCCAGCTCATGTTTCTATGTGGAGGCACTCCCCAGGAGTCACAGTCCTGGCCTTTCTCCTGGGCCTCCCATGGGGCAGAGGAGAGTTGGAAGAAGGCACTAGGCTTAGCTCAGCTTGTGCTACTCTTCCATCTTTTCATATCTGTCTGTCTGCAAAGAGGAAATATTCTAGTTTGCGCTCTTGGCTGTAAGGGATAGTAACTGATCTCAGATTCTGCTGCTCATTGCTTCACAGGCAGGCTCAAGAGACAAGGGTTGGTGAAAGGAAATCAGGTTTATTCAACAGCTGGCAACCTGAGGAGATGGCAGACTAAGGTCTCCAAGACCATCTCTAGTCAGTACATGTCTCAGGCTCTTTTCATGTTAAAGGCAGGGTGGGGGGTTGGGATTATAAGACTGACAGCTGCACACATCTGGGCACCAGTGATGGTCTGGGGAGATTGGGAAGCTTCCTGGTCCTTGGCCAGGTCACAGAATTCTTTAAATGTTTTATAAAACATAGTTTGTGTACTTACTTCCCCTCTTCCCCAAAATTAGTCTTGACAGCTACAAACTTGTTTCTCCATTATTCTTTCAGTGTTTCAAAATCACTCTAGCTTACATGCAAGTATGGGTAAAGGCCACTTAAACAAAAATGCTGTTAGTTGTGTTAGTTCTTTGCTGTTTCACTGTCACAGGATGAAGTACTGGATTGGAGGCAGAGGGGGATTTCGATTCTGGAGCCTGCCTGCAAGTTGATTGATTGCATACTTAAGTCAAATTCTTCGTTGTTACATCATGAGTATCAGAGCTGACACTTTGACCTCAATCTGCCCGAAAGCTGCATGGCTTAACTGGGCTGCATTCAGGTGGGAAAGAGAAGTCTTATTTTGGGACTTGATTAAATACCATCACAATCCACAGAAATAATTTTTCTCCTTTTCCCCCCCCTTTAGCCCAGATAGGCTTTAAAATTTTTCCAAATCAGTTAACATATTTTAAAATAAGGGAGATTTTACCTAAAGTTCTGGATTTCTAGCTGATCATGATCATTGTAGTGATTTGGGAACACAGAGGCTGCACGTCTTGTGGGAACAATTTTTGAGACCTAGGAGCAGTGGCTCTGGTTAGAAGCAGCGTGGACTTCTCAACTCTCCCCAGTTCTTAACTGACTGGGGTTTAGCAAATATACATGCAAGTCACCTTGTTTAAATGTGAAGTTCAGACAAAAAGCAATTTTATCTTCTTTGTGTTCTGTTAGTGTATGTATGTCCAATGGACTTCCTGCAGTTTGGTTAGTGCACCCTGTGTTGTCTCTGTCTACACACTAATTCACTCTGTGTTATCCGCTGGAGCCTAGAAAGGCTTTCTCTCCTTGTACTCTTACTTATTTATGTATTAGGGACAGGATTTTGCTCTGATGCCCAGGCTGGAGTGCAGTGGTGCAATCATAGCTCATTGCAGCCTTGACCTTCTGGGCTCAAGTAATCCTCCTGCCTCAGCCTCTTGAGTAGCAGAGACTACAGGTATGTGCCACCACACCAAGCTTTATTTTATTTTATTTTTTTTGTAGAGACTGTGTCTTACTATGTTGCTCAGGCTGGTCTTGAACGCCTGGCCTCAAGTCATCCTCCCTCCTAGCCCTCCCAAAGTGCTGGGATTATAGGTATGAGCCACCTCACCCGGCCTGTTACTCTGTTTTCTACTTTTCCTCAGGTTATCCAAGCATTGCAGCCTGTGCCCAAATGTCTCACCAGACTCAACAATAAAACAGATTCTTCTGCTGCTTCCTGAGTCCCTTCTCTCCATGAGACTCAGATTAGGTCCAGGGTTGTAGAGGCAAAGTAGCCATGATGCTGACCTCTGACCTGTCTCCCTTCTTCCTCCTGTGATAAGAGCATACTTACCTAAGCTTTGTGAAGGTCAGGATATAGAGGGATATAGTCTAACGTGTAATAAGCACTTACCTATCTGCCAGGCAAGAGATGGTAATAATACCTTATTGCCTCTGTAGTGCTAAATTCCAAAATGAATGGCTCTCATTAGTAGAAATTTTGGGCAACTCTCCAAGTGCTTCTTTTTCCAATTAATTACTCATCCTGGCTTGAGAATGCACAAGTACTTAACTTTTCACTAGCAAACATAACTGAGCTCTTTACGAATCATTTATGTCTTGGTTGCAATGCCTTCATTCTGATCTTTAGTTTTTTTATCTGAATCTATGTATTCTTGAAAAGCAGTGAGCCTCTAAGTCAGTAATCTTTATGGGAATGAGAACACAATATGAAGGAGCAGTATACTAGAATCACCTGTGGGACCTGTCTTTAAAAATAAAGACTCGGGCTGGGTGTGACAGGTCTTGCCTATAATCCTTGTGCTTTGGGAGACTGAGGCAGGAGGATCACTTGAGCCCAGGAGTTCAAGACCAGTCTGGGCAACCTAGTGAGACGTAATCTCTACAAAAAACAAAAATATAAAAAAGAAGTAAAAACTCACACCAGGCACAGTGGTGTGCACCTGTAGTTTTAGCTACTTCAGAGGCTAAGGCAGGAGGATTGTTTCAGGCCAGGAGGTTAAGGCTGCTGTGGGCTATCATCACACCAGTGCACCCAGCCTGGGCAACATAGTGTGACCTTGTCTTTAAAAAATTTTAATAATAGATACTATCTGACTGCAGTCAGGATGGCCGTCATCAATAACTCAAAAAACAAGGATGTGAGGAAAAGGGAACACTTCTACACTGTTGGTAGGAGTGTAAACTAGTACAACTATTTTCCATTGTTTTCTGTGGAAAACAGTGTGGTGATTCCTAAAGGTCTAAAATTCAACCTTCCATACGACCCTGCAATCCCCCTACTGGGAATATACCCGAGGAACTCAAATCACTCTATGAAAAAGATACCTGCACACGTATGTTTACTGCAGCATTGTTCACAATAGCAAGAACATGGAATCAACCATGCTGCCCATTGAAAGAGGACTGGATTAAAAAAATGTGGTACATACACATGATGGAATAGTACACCATCATAAAGGACAAAATCATGAACTTTGCAGCAATCTGAATGGACTTAGAGTCTATAATACTGAGCGATCTATCACAGAAACAAAGAACTGAGTATCACATGTTCTCACTCATAAGCAGATCTTGAACAATTATCCTAATACTATAAGAAAAGGATTGGCAGTAGCAGGAAGCTGCTGGGGGGAGCGGGGGAGGGGGAATTGGCAGTAGTGAGAATCTGCTGCGGGGGCGTACCTCATCAACAAGGATACCTGCATAATAAACATTTGTATACCTAACGCTGAATTGTACCCCATATCTTTAAAATTAAAAAAAGAAAAAAAAATTTAGCAATAAATAAAAATAAGTAAAATTCAAACCTATATTTCCTGACTTCAATCTCTACTACTCAAAACAAAACAAAGATCCTGACCCATCTTCTGCCTCATCCAGGACTCTGAGGCCTCAGCTGAGAATCACAGGTCTGAGAGTACTGATCTTCAGGTGTATGAGGGCCATCAATTAGGTTCCCAAACCATCCTAGAAAAAAGTGCTACATACCTCATTGCTGAATTTCACTATGGTCACCTTCGAAGTAATCCTCTTGGGAAGTTACACACCAATGTCAGTGCCTAGTCCACCCAACAAAGCAGTTCTGGAACTCTTTTTCTGGAATGTCCATCAGAGCTATCTCATTATTTGTTGAGGTCTGACAATTAAGTTCACAAATTTGCCACTGTGTGCCTACGATGGCAGCACTGTTAAAATAACTGTGTTGGAACACCCTCCCTACTCACCTGATCTGGCCCCCAATGATTTTTTCTTTACCCAAAGACCAAGGAAATATTGAAAGGAAGACATTGGATTTATTCAGGACATCGAGGATAATACGACAACAGCTCTGAAGGCCATTGCAGAAAAAGAGTTTCAAAATTGTTTTGCTGACAGGTGGACTAGGTGCTGGCATCGGTGCGTAGCTTCCCAAGGGGAGGACTTCAAAGGTGACCAAAGAGATAATCAGTAGTGAGGTTGGAGCACTTTTTCTAGGATGGTTCATGAACTTAATCGTTGTACCTTGTATTGGGGCACAAAAACGGTTGAAACATTGATACACATTTCTTAATATCATGTAGGAAAGGTTTGATATTGTCAAGTTAATAAAATGCATTTCTTTTTGCATTCAATATGTGATGCAAATTCCTCCAAATCTGTGTTAGACTGTGTATGTTTTCCCCAGTTTCCTGTTGGGGGAGAATGATAATTCTCTACCAAATTTATGCAACTTCCTTTGGTCAATGAAACCTTGAAAAACCATCATGGCATCATCTGTTCTTTTTTTCACCTGCCAGTCACCAAAAATGTTCCTGATATTGGCTAAATGACAACCTGTGTCCTAGCATGAGGAGGACAAGAACCTGGTAGCTGAGCTCCTAGTTGGCTTCTGATGGAAAAGAAATGTGAGCAAGAAATAATCTTTCTTGTTAAGGCACTGAAATTTGCAGTTGTTTGTTCCAGCAGCATAATTTAGACCTTCATGACTGATACAAAGAACCAGAGCCATGTGCAAATCAGCTGTGTACAGCAATGACAGAGGGAGGTGTAATTTTTTTTTAACAGAAACTGTTTTATTTGTGTATGTATTTATTTTTGAGACAGGGTCTCGCTCTGCTGTGTCAGCCAGGCTGGAGTGCAGTGGTGCAATTATAGCTCAACTGCAGCCTCCAACTTCCTGGGCTCAAGTGATTCTCTTGCCTCAGCCTCCTGAGTAGCTGGACTGCAGGTGTGTCTCCATGCCTGGCTAATGTTAAATTTTTTTAAAAACAGGGTCTCGCTGTTGTCCAGGCTGGTCCCAAACTTCTGACCTCAAGGAATTCTCCTTCCTCAGCCTCCCAAACTGCTGGGATTATAGGCATGACCAACCACGCCTGGCTGGGAAAGTGTATTGAGTCAGACTGAATATTTAACTCACCTACAGGAGTTTAAATTAAAAAAAATAAAATAAATTTGTGAATGTTAGTGACCAAACAAAACATATCTGTTGACTTGTTTCAGTCAGTGAGCCATCAATGTGTGGCCAAGGTTATAGAACAAAAGTCATTTTTTATAAGAATGTGAATACAATGAAACAACCCTGGACCACCAAGTGAGTAAACTAGTTTGTTGTTGTTGTTGTTGTTTTAGAATTGGAAAGAAACCCTAGAATGGCCAAGTTTAAAATATATTCCTACATTCTCTTATAAACTATTGAGATTTGGAATTTTCTTCTTGTATAAAAGGACTCATCTTTAAAAGAAGCACATTTTCTTCTTCTAAAATCACAATTCTATTGTAATAGACAGTTATGACTGAATTTTTAAACATATTCTATTTTAAAGATGTAGGAAAAAATTCAAGATCAGGCATACAAGTGGACATCATACAGGTAAAGCTTGGGCCTCCCTTTGGTCCCTACTTTGCCTGCTTTGAGATCAGGCACCCTTACTGATGTCCCTACTCCCACCCTGGCAGTATCCCGCTACTGCCAATCCCTTTCTTATAGTATTGTGGTAAATGTTCAGGGTCCGCTTATGGGTGAGAACATGTGGTACTCAGTTCTTTGTTCCTGTGATAGATCACTGAGTATGATCGACTCCAAATCCAACCAAGTTGCTGCAAAGTCCATATGTTTGTTCTTCTTTATAACTGTGGAATATTCCAGTGTGTATATGTACCACATTTTTTGAATCCAGTTCAAGTTTGATGGGCAGCACAGTTGTTTCCATGTTTTTGCTATTGTGGATAGTGCTGCAATAATCATGCATATGCAGGTATATTTTCTGTAGAATGATTTGAGTTCTTCCGGGTATATTTCCAGTAGGGAAATTGCTGGGTAATATGGAAGATCAATTTCTAGTTCTTGCCAGGCTGTTTCCCAAAGAGGTTTGCATTCGTTTGCATTCATTCTTGCAGTGAAGAAGTGTCCCTTTTTCTCCGCATCCTGTTGTTGTTTGTTTTATTAATGATGACCCTTCTTACTGGGATTAAGTGGTATCTCAATGTGGTTTTGATTTGCATTTCTTTGATAATTAGTGAGGCTGAGTACTTTTTCTTTTCTTTTTTTGAGTTGGTGTCTCACTCTGTCACCCAGACTGGAGTGCAGTGGCACACTCCCAGCCACCACAGCCTCAACTTGCTGGGCTCCCACGATCCTTCCACTTCAGCCTTCCAAGCAGCTGGAACTACAGGCGCGCGCTACCACGCCCAGCTAGTTCTTGATTTATTGTAGAGACGAGGTCTCGCCAAGTTGTCTGGGCAGGTCTCGAACCCGCTGGCTCAGGCAATCCTCTTGCCTCAGCCTCCCAAAGTGCTGGAATTACAGGCTGAGCCACCGAGCCGGCCTCACTTTTTCATATGTCTGTTAGTTGTCCATATATCTTCTTTTGAGAAGTGTCTATTCATGTCTTTTGCCCGCTTTTAAAGGGGCTGTTTATTTTTTTCCTTTTGGCACGTTTGAGTTCCTTGTAGATCCTGGGTGTTAGGCTTTTGTCAACTATACCATTGGAAAATATTTTTTCCCATTCTGTGGGCTGTCTCCCTGCTCTCTTTATGGTTTCTTTTGCTTTGCAGAAGCTTTTCAGTTTAATGATGTTCCACTTATCATCTTATTGCTTATGGGATGGACAGCTGGGGTTTTGTTCAGGAATTGGTTACCTACTGTGATTTCTGTAAGGGTGACTCCTGCATTTTCTAAGATTCTTATAGTTTGAGGTTTTATGCTTCGTCTTTGATCTATTTAGAGTTGTTTTTTGTGTATGGTGATAAGTGGGGGGTCCTCTTTCATTCTTCTGCATGTGATCAATCAGTTCTCCCAACACCATTTACTGAATAGGTTCTCCTCCCCCCAGTGGTTATTGGTGGAGGCTTTAATACTGAATTTTTAAAACTCCCTAATCCTTCTTCACAAAAATGATCTCTTCCTCTTTTATTTTTTTCATTAAGTCACACATTTTTGTTGAATACCTCTTATGTGCCAGACATTGTTCTGACATAGAGTAGATACATAAGATAATGTCTCTGTCCTCCTAGGGCATATGTCCTAATGAAGGTCCCAAAAGTGACTCTGACCTATTCCTTCCAAGTGCCGTGCCCTCATTTCCATAAGAATTCCTGATAGTAAGTCTATATTCTTGTAAGAGATAAGTCATTATTTGTGCTTATTTTTAAATTTTTAAAATTATTTCTATGTATAAAAATGTAGTAGGATTTAGTACATTCATCAGGTTTCAAAACTACCTAATTCCAGAACATTTCATCACCCCAAAAAGAAGCCCCTTTCTCATAAGTAGTCACTTTCCATTCCTTCCTCACCACCCCAGTCCCTAGGATCATGAATTCACTTTGTCTCTATGAATTTGCCTCTTCTGAGCACTTCATGTGGATGGAATTATACGATGTGTCTGGCTTCTTTACTTAGCATAACGTTTTCAAGTTTCATCCATGTACAGCATGAGTCAGCACTTCTTTGCCAGATAATATTCTGCTGTATAGATGCACCACATTTTGCTTACCTCTCAATTAGTTGATATGCATTTGGGTGGTTTCCACTTTGAGCTATTATGAATAATGTTGCTAAGAACATCTGTGCCCATGTTTTTGTGTGGACATATGTATTCAGTTTTCATGGGTAAGTACCTAGGAGCAGAATTGCTGGCTGAGATAATAACTTTATGTTTAACTTGTTAAGGGACTTTTAAACTGTTCCTCAGGAAGTTAAAAATAGAATTATTATAGGACCTAGCCATCCCACTCCTAGGACAAAGCAGCACCACCATTTTACATTCTCACCAGCAACTTCTGAGGGTTTCACTTTTTTCACATCATCACCAAAACTTGTTATTGTCTAGCTACTTGGGTTTTTTTTAATGCTGTGGTGTATAATTCAGGGTTAGGTTCATAAGTGGTAATCATACAGGTGAAGTTTGGGCCTCCCCTTGGTTTTCATTTCACCTGGTTTGGGATCAGTTACTCTTATTAATGTTATATTCCCCCCTCCTTCCTCCCCTGACAGCTATTGCCAATCTCTTTCATGTAGTATTTTTTTTTTTTTTTTTTTTTTTGAGTTGGAGTCTCACTCTGTCTCCCAGACTGGAGTGCAGTGGCTGCTCCCGGCCACCGCAGCCTCGACCTGCTGGGCTCCAGCAATCCTTCCGCCTCAGCCTTCCGAGTAGCCGGAATTATAGGCATGCGCTACCACACCCGGCTGATTTTTTGATTTATTGTAGAGATGAGGTCTTGCTGCCCAGGCGGGTCTCGAACCCGCGGGCTCAGGCAATCCACTCACCTCAGCCTCCCAAAGTGCTGGGATTACAGGCTGAGTCACCGAGCCCGGCTTCTTTCATGTAGTATTATGACAAATGTACAGGGTCCACTTATGAGTGAGAACATGTGGTACTTAGTTCTTTGTTTCTGTGATAGATCTCTGAGTATGATCAACTCTAAATCCACCCAAATTGCTGATTTGTAGCTATCCAACTGGGTGTAAAGTAGCACTTCGCTGTGTGTGTGTGTTTTGTTTTGTTTTGTTTTTAGAGACAAGGTCTCTCTCTGTCGCCTTGGCTGCTGAAGTGCACTAGTACAAGCATAGCTATGATTGTGCCACTGCACTCCAGTCTGGGGGACAAACTGAGACAGAGTGAGACCCTGTCTCAAAGTCTGGGAGACAGAGTAAGACATAATAAGACCCTGTCTCAAACAAAGGTTAGAATTTATCTTTGGTAAGATATTAAAAATTCAGCTATACTATATGCCCTTGATAAGGAGTTGAGGTTTCTCAGGGTGGGTAAGACAGCCATTTGCCAGCAGGGAGTGTTGATTCAGGACCAAGGACAGCACCTCCGTGTTTCTGCCCACCACCACCACCACCCCCCCATTTGAACGATGCCATTCTTGCACACGTCTATCCCTTTCTTTATATTTCAACTACCACTACTCCAGTGGGAGGTAGGATTTGAAGACTGAATGCTGATTGAAATAAACCTCTCACAGTCTTTGGAAAGAAAGCCACCGCTTTAACGGTTCAAATCTATCGGGCCCTCTTCTTTTCCAAGCGCCCTCCTGCACTTTGGGGCCATTGTCCTCAAGGAGTGAGTCCCGCTCCCCGCAGGGCCTGCGAAGCCTGCTCACTCCCAGTGCCCTACGCAGTGTGAACGGCAGATGGCGCTGTCCTGCTGTATCTGAATTTCCAAGTTGACGGTCAGACGGCGGCCAGTGCTAAAATAAAAACCATCCTGTACCGGGCTCAGGGAGATACGTTCCATTTCTGGTTTGAGGGGGTACCTGGAAAAGAGGGACTCGTTAAAGGTCGATTTCCCTCCCCAGTGCCTGGCCCCTAACCATCCCCTGCAGGAGTGCGCGTGTTGACCATGCGCGCGGCTCCCATTCCTGTGAATGGCAAGTTTGTCACTTGAGGAGGCCCCGCTGTGGCTGGTGGCATCGCGTGGATCTGAACCGGCTCGCGGTTTCGAAACGCCCTGTTTTTTCTACGCTTCCAAACGTCTCCCTCTGAGCTGTCCTATTTGCAAAGGTGAGGAAGCAGAAAAAAATAAAGTCGAATATGGAGCACTATGGAAGGGGTGAGGACAGAGAAACAAGTGAGGACAGTGGAGTGGAAGAGAGATCATTCTTTTTTATTTTGTGAAATGCATTATTAAAACTTTGGCTAGGATACAAAAGTGGACACATTGGCAATACACTCGCAATCATGCAAAAGGCACAGTGGCCTTGTGATTAGGAGAGAGAGGTCAACAGAGGGCTGTGGTTCACTCCTGTCATCCCAGCACTTTGGGAGGCGGAGGAGAGAGGATTGCCGGAGCCCACGGGTTCGCTACCAGCCTGGGAAATTTAGCAAGACCTCGTCTATACAATAAATCAAAAAATTAGCCGGGTGTGGTGGTGCATGCCTGTAGTTCCAGCTGCTTGGAAGGCTGAAGTGGATTGATCGCCTGAGCCCTGCAGGTAGAGGCTGAGGTGGCTGTGAGCATGCCACTGCATTCCAGCCTGGGCCACAGAGGGAGACTCTAAACAATAAATAAATAAATAAAAGGAAAGTGAAATCTGGGGACAGACTGTGGGTGTCTAAAAACCTCAGCTCTGTTGCCTCCCAGCTGTGTGCCTGGGCAAGTCACTTGAACCTCTGCATTAAGTGGAAACAGTAATAATGGCATTGTCTAATAAGATTGCTGTGGGGGCTAAATGTCAAAATTTATGAACTACTTAGAAGAGTACCTAGCATGCAGTGAGGACATCATAGGTAGACGACACATTTTTAAAACTCGACTTTTCGCCGGGCACAATGGCTCATGTTTGTAATCCCAGCACTTTGAGAAGCCAAGGCCAGAGGATCACTTGAAGCCAGGAGTTCAAGACCAACCTGGACAACACAGCAAGATCACGTCTTTGCAAAAACAAAAAATTAGCACCGTATGGTGGCACATGCCTGTAGTGCTAGAAACTCAGCAGGCTGGGGTGGGAGGATCATTTGAGCCCAGGAATTCAAAGCTGCAGAGAGAAACGATCACACCACTGCACTCCAGCCTGGGTGACAAGGCAAGACCCTGAGGACCTGAGGGAGAGAGACAGAGAGAAATAAGGAAGGAAGGAAGGGAGGGAGAGAGGGAAGGAAGGGGAGGAAGGGAAGAAAGGAGGGAAGGAGGGAAGGGATCAACTTTAGATGATCATCTTTAGGTAATCCCCCCCACCATGTATTCACTTAAAAAACAAATGTGTTTTTTTTTTGTTTTAATAATTAGGAGAAAAGCAAAAATAATAATAACGTTCACTAAAAGACCTAGAGAAAAATCCATACTTACAATCTCTCTTTTCTTTGAGCTAGTTTCTAACCCCCAACCTTTTCTTCCTTTTTTCGGTGAACCTGCTGTGCCCAATGTTAGACATCACACGCAACACACTCTTAGATGAATGAATACTGCAATCTAAAGCCCACCTGTTTCGTTGCTAGCTGTGGTATTCACTGAAACTAAACTCGGCCCCTGACAACTCGGGAATCTGTAATTACGGGGTGTGGCGCGTCTGTCCTGCGCGCAGAACGCGTGTGTCGCCTGCCGCGCTCCACATGCCATCTCATGCTGCCGAATCTCTATTTTGCACGTCGTTTTCAGCTCAGACCTTCCTGCACGGAGGCGGGTCAACTAGAGGACCGGGAACCGGGGGACATCTCCCCGTCTCCCCTGCGAGCTTAAGATCGGGACCCCCGGGAGGCTTGTGATTTGGAAACCCTGACAGCATCTTGCCATTCTTCCGCCTTCGTGGTTTTGCCGAAGCAAAGTGACACCACGTGCGAGAAAGCCTGCTGCGGGGCAGTGGTCTAATACAACAACAACAAAAATCACGGGTCTAGGTCTTCTTAAAGACTTCAAAGATGCTGTTGGGTCACTTTACTGCTTGCGGCACGCGCAAAGAGACGATGAGAAGACAAACATGGGGCAGAAAAGCAGTAAGTGAATGCACAGCAGTCATTCATTCACTCTTTCATTGAGTGTATCCAGCATCTGCCTTCAAATCTCCCAGAGCATAGTGTGGAAAATATTGACGAAACCAGTCCAAATCTGCCTTGCAGGCATTTTGATCCTTTCTGTTAACCACTAGCGAGATGTCCCTCTCCAGAGCCAAGCCCCCCCCCCCATTCTAACACTCCCTAAGGACCAGCTTGAAGTTTGCGGGCGCTGTCCCTTTAACACGTAATCGAACCCCGATTGCCTCGATATCAGACTCCTAACTCCCTCTCACCCGGCTCATTCCTGTCGCGGTGACTAACCCCCCTCGTGACATCAAGCCTGGAGGAACGCGAATGTTAGTAAACACTGGCGTCGCTATGCGGTCGCACCAGACCCCAAGACATCCCGCCTGCTCGCCCGCAGAGGCCCGCTCTCTCTGGCATCGGCCTGGTCTCGGCGCTTGGCTGACCATGCCTGGAGCTCGGGGTCTTCCGGGGCCGCCGTTGTTGTAGTGA
>NW_007232001.1:191566-200101 GCF_000164805.1 Carlito syrichta
GGCACCAGGCGCCCCGCGATTCTTATGGGAGGTCTCGTGTGCCCCGTGCCCCTTGTGGGAGGAGCAGTGGGCGCCCCGCGTCCCATTGGGGTGCTCCGGGCGCCCTGTGTCTCCGGGTTGAGGGGACACTGGGCGCTCGCATCTCGTGGGGGCCCGGTGTGCCCCGTGCCCCTTGTGCCGGGAGCAGTGGGCACCCCGCGTCCCCTTAGAGGTTGTCCTGGGTGCCCTATGTCTCCCTGTCGGGGGGACACTAGGCTCCCGCGCCTCCTTGTGGGGGTCTTGTGTGTCCCGTGCCCCTTGTGAGGGGAGCAGTGGGCACCCCGCGTCCCCTTAGAGGTTGTCCTGGGTGCCCTATGTCTCCCTGTCGGGGGGACACTAGGCTCCCGCGCCTCCTTGTGGGGGTCTTGTGTGTCCCGTGCCCCTTGTGAGGGGAGCAGTGGGCGCCCCGCGTCCCCTTGGGAGGTGCTCTGGGCGCCCCCGTCTCCCTCTTGGGGCATGGGCGTCCCGCGTCTGCCCATGGGGGACACTGACCCCCCGCCCCGCAGCAACACCCCGCACCCACGTGGCCCATCCCGGACCGGCCCCCGAGGAGTGGCGGCCGTGACCTCCCAGGGCGCCAGGCCGCACCTGCTCTCAACACCTGTCACCTTCCTCCCTAGGAGGACCCCGTCCTCGAGCGCTACTTTAAAGGCCACAAGGCCGCGGTCACCTCCGTGGACTTCAGCCCCAGCGGCAAACAACTCGGTGAGTGCGAAGCTTGTGTTCCTGTCGCAATGGGCCAAACTCTGCTGGAGGGACACCTGCCCTCCCGTCCAGGCGGCACCCCCCAGGATCCCCGAGGACCCACCCGGGGCGGAGGCTGGCCGATCCTCGGGAGCCTGTGGGGCGCCCCAGGGCCACCCGACCATCCACCCTGAACCTTCGCTCTGCAGGTCGGGCCTGGCAGGCGACTTTCGCCGACTTGCCGCCAGGAGGAGTGAGTGGGAAGGGGAGGGGTTTGTCCTCGGCCGGGAGGGTGGGGTGTTGGCTGGAGAGTTTGTGAAAAGTTGCGAGACGAGCAGGAGGAAGTGGGGACGGAGGAACCGGGCTGCGCCGGAGGCGGGGGACCACGGGGACTCGGGTGAGCCCTGGAAGGCCCGGGCGGCTGCAGGGGAGCCGGTGCCCGCATGCGAGGAGGGGCCTGCCGGGAAGTCCACCCCCACCTGTGCCGGGAGCGCCGCGCCGGGGTCCCCTGCGGGGTGGCAGGGTGACCGCGTCTGCGCCCCAGCCATGAGGATCCGGATGGGCGTGCGGTGGACGTGTGCCGGCAAGAGCTGCCTGCTGCTGGCGCTGCTAACCGTGGCCTATGTGCTGGTGGAGCTCTTGGGATCCTCCTTCCACGCCTCCCCAGAAGCCGGCCAGGCCAGGGTGTCACGAAGGCTCGCAGACCTCCAGAGGGTGGAGGACTTGTCCCACCCGCTGTACGAGAAGCCCCCCGCAGATTCCCATGCGCTTGGAGAATGGGGGAGGGCCAGCAAACTCCAGCTGGACGAGGGAGCGCTGAAGCAACAGGAGGAGCTCATCGAGAGATATGCCATCAACATCTACCTGAGTGACCGGATCTCCCTGCACCGCCACATAGAGGACAGGAGAATGTACGAGTGCAAGTCCAGGAAGTTCAACTACCGGAGGCTTCCCACCACCTCCGTGATCATCGCCTTCTACAACGAGGCCTGGTCCACGTTGCTCCGCACCATTCACAGTGTGTTGGAGACTTCTCCTGCCGTCCTCCTGAAGGAGATCATCTTGGTGGATGACTTGAGTGACAGAGTATATCTGAAGGCGCAGCTTGAAACCTACATCAGCAGCCTGGAGAGGGTACGCTTGATCAGGACCAATAAGCGAGAGGGACTGGTTAGGGCACGCCTGATCGGGGCCACTTTTGCCACTGGGGATGTCCTCACGTTCCTGGATTGCCACTGTGAGTGTAATTCTGGTTGGCTAGAACCACTTCTGGAAAGGATTGGCCGGGATGAAACAGCTGTTGTTTGTCCTGTGATCGACACCATTGATTGGAACACTTTTGAATTCTATATGCAAACAGGGGAGCCCATGATTGGTGGGTTTGACTGGCGTTTGACGTTCCAGTGGCATTCTGTCCCCAAACACGAAAGGGACAGGCGGCTATCAAGAATCGACCCCATCAGATCGCCCACCATGGCTGGAGGGTTGTTTGCCGTCAGTAAGAAGTATTTCCAGTACCTGGGAACGTATGATACGGGAATGGAAGTGTGGGGAGGTGAGAACCTCGAGCTGTCCTTTAGGGTGTGGCAGTGTGGTGGCAAGTTGGAGATCCACCCCTGTTCCCATGTGGGCCACGTGTTTCCCAAGCGGGCACCATATGCCCGCCCCAATTTCCTGCAGAACACAGCCCGGGCTGCAGAGGTGTGGATGGACCAATACAAAGAGCACTTCTACAATCGAAACCCTCCAGCCAGGAAAGAAGCCTATGGTGACATTTCAGAAAGAAAATTACTGCGAGAACGACTGAGATGCAAGAGCTTTGACTGGTATTTGAAGAACGTGTTCCCTAACTTACATGTTCCAGAGGATCGGCCAGGCTGGCATGGGGCCATTCGCAGTATGGGGATCTCATCTGAGTGTTTAGACTATAATTCTCCCGACAACAATCCCACAGGTGCTAACCTCTCACTGTTTGGCTGTCACGGTCAAGGAGGCAATCAATTCTTTGAATATACTTCAAACAAAGAAATAAGGTTTAATTCTGTGACAGAGTTATGTGCGGAGGTTCCTGAGCAAAAAAATCATGTTGGAATGCAAAATTGTCCTAAAGATGGGTTCCCTGTTCCAGCCAACATTATTTGGCATTTTAAAGAAGATGGCACCATTTTCCACCCCCACTCGGGATTGTGTCTTAGCGCCTATCGGACACCGGAGGGCCACCCTAATGTGCAGATGAGAACTTGTGATGCTTTGGATAAAAATCAAATTTGGAGTTTTGAGAGATAGAAGCGCACAACAGCATTTTCATCGTGAGCTGACAGTGGCTTTCCTGAGAAAGTCAAAGAGCCTTAAGAGGTTCTTGGAGATTGTATTTGATCAGAGGTCACCCAGTGGTCATCTGTGGGGCATGGAAAAGCTGGGGTTCGTTGTAGTGTCTCACACTGAGTCTGGGTGCCCGAGTGCTGCTGTCTCAATGTGTCTTCCTGATGGGGTGTTGTTTTATTTAAGAGCTTTGTCAGTATGGTCTCTTATTTCTCCTTAAAGAAGTTGACTGTGAATTAAGACACAAAACATTTAAGTGCCAGACTTAGTATAAAAGAATGTAAAAGTCCAGGGGAAAATGAGGTATGATTTATGTTAATGGATAAGCTCACTGCATATCTCATTTTTAAACAAAACTTATAAATATGCAGTTTGAGCTATTGCTATTTTTAGTACATAGAATTTCTTTGTTAGCCAGCACATTCAATTTTAGATTTTTATTTTTTTAAATCCTCTAATCAAGTAGAAATCAAAGAAATTTGATCTTAGGAAGAAAGGCCTGGGTTTAGATATGTGAATCATCAAAAAAAGAATGTGAGTTTGGAGGTCTTTTTAACATACACATATCTCAGAAAACCATACCCATGTAGAATGAATGAGGAGATGTGTCCATTCAACACTTTGTAAACTTGAGCTGTTGGACTTAACTGATCTATATATTGATACCTCAAATCTCTCTGATTTAGTAAGCTGTCCTCTATGAACTCGTTTGTGCGTAGGGCATTCTCTGACTGCACTTCCTTAAGTTATGAATGTATGGGAAAGGGACTCATTCAGAATCCTGTGCCTCCCTTTGTTAATGCTTAATCACTTAAAGTAAACACAGTCCAGGCCTCTCTAAGTTAAACCCAACTATGTTTGTTGAAATGTGTGAAACTGAAAGTGGGCCAGGTTCTACAAAGGCTGTGGAACTCTGCTACGAGTTCTGCTAACCAAGAAATTTAAGCATTTATCTTTAAAATACTGGGGGAAAAAAACCGCCTTGGCAGTTGTTCATGCTGCCTTCCAACTGGCATCGAGCCTGGTGCCCAGGCAGCTCTCAGGAAGTGAGTGCATGCATGGCCAAGCCGAGAAATATGACTTTGGTCAAGTCATTTGACATGTCTGGGCCTCAATTTCCTCATCTGTAAACTGGATGCTGGGCTCAATCCTGATCCCTTGCAGCTGTGAAATGTTGATTGCACGTGATTCCCTTCTCAGACCCAGTCCTAGTGCAGTCTTCACAACATGGTGTATCTTTCTACTTTTGATGTGGAGCTTTTGAGCAATGTTCATTCCAGTCATAAAGCTGGAAAAGAGGCAAGGTTTTGAAAATGAAAGGAGCCGAACTCACCTGAAGTGGTTTATTTCTGTGGGTTGAAAAGTTGTTATAGTCAGTGTTTATAGTCATCTCATTTTGACAATTGTTGAACTAGTTTTGTTTTTAAAACTTTGAGACTCTAAGAGTAATATTTTGACTGAGAATATAAATATTTTCCAAACTAAATTATTTGAGAAGTAAACATGCCTTTATATTTTTTTTAAAATGTATTTTTACTGATTTTATACCAGTGTCATATCCAGAAATCACAGGCTGAATTTAGAATTAAATTTTAATTAGTTCACTTTGGCCTAGATTTGTGAAAAATGCATGCTTCATAAATAATTAGTTCAGAGTATTCATGAGTAGTGTTGTTTTTAGTGTTTACTTGATGACTCGGAGAGTCTTTGCAAAATCTGAGTCATTTGGGATAACCATTTCAAAAAATAAAATTGCTATGCAGTCTTTAATATTTTGTTTCTCTTATACCTCTTAAAATGAAAATGTGTTCATAGTTACTGTAAGTTATTCAGTAACCTTAAAGCTTATCAAAGAATTATCCGGATTCCATGTGCAGTATGGCTGACCTTGGGTTGTATTTAAGGGTTTACAATACCAGTTTTTTCTAAGGGATTCTTCTAAACCCACCCACTCCCCTTGCCCAGTCCACTTTTAAAAAATTCTATTTTTCACTTATTTTTAAGTTTTCTCTCTTTATTTATTGTTTGTTGTTTTTGTTAGCTCCCTGTCATATGGGAAAACTAAAATTGTTATGTTCTGGAAGTACTTATTATAGTGATTTTTATTTTAATATCTCAGTGCTCCTATCAAAAGGGAAAAGAGGCTTTTAAAAGGAAAATACTTAATTCCTTATTTACTTTTGCCCTAAATTGCTGGATGTGACCCAGCAGTCTTTTAGGAAAAGATTTTAGGCTGATGTTTTATTTGTACCAATAATTCCGAATGGTCAGGCTGCTCTTTCCTCCCAGTAGTAAATGTAACAGAAAGACAGGATGCACATTTTCACTTTTGACTCCAAAAATGCACTAATGCTATGTACAAAACATATGTTGACTCCCTAATTCGAAATTATTGGTACCAAAGCTCTCTTTTGCTATAGACAATTAAGATTGACCTATTGTGTTCATTTACATGATTAATGACAGTTTTAGGAAAATATTTGGTGGTCAAGGCATTTCAACTTTAAACGTTTACTCTGTCATTTAGTGTTCAAGTCTGTGAGTAGATTGACTATCTAAATAGGCATTTTTAGCAGTCATTTTTTTAAAAATGATAATCTAGTCATCAGAAGGATCTCTGTGGCTCAAAATAACTTGTTTGCAAAAGAAAATTTACTTACTCGGTAGTAGGCTCCTGCATGTTCATTATATGTTGTCAAATCAATCTTTTCTAGGTTGAAGACTAGAGATTATTTTTAAGTTGTGTAATCTTAGCTGGTTTCGGGTCTCGGTTTTAATTAATAAAATATTTAGTTTTGACTTGTTTGCCCTTTTGAATTGCTGTTTTAATAATATATTTGAAAGAGCACAAAGTATGTTGAGATCCTGCTTAATCTCATGAATGATGAGATTTTTTTTCTGTGCGATGAGCGGTTTCCATCCTTTTTTGTTAATGGTATTTGCAATGTTGATTAAGATGCATAAAATAAAATATGTGCCTAATTATTTTTGCAAATGGATTGTGATGATTGTAGCATATGGGATCATGCTCCTTTGTACACATTTATGCTGGTGACAGAGGTAAGTTCAGTTCGTCATTCATTTACTTACTTGGAAATGCAGACAGCAGTACATTAAAAAGTCAAGGTTCCCACGTGATTTTGCAAGGTGTCTGAAGTGGTGTTAGCACTCTTCCTGCTTAACTGCTTGTGAACACACTAGAAATGACCAGGGTTCTCTGGGACCCACCACTATGAACAGAAAAGAAGCAGGTGGACATCCAGGCATGTTAGCACCAATTTAAGTGCCCTGAGCTGAAAAGAAAAAACCCTGCCTTATAAACAACATAACCGGCCAGGTGTGGTGGCTCACTCCTGTAATCCCAGCACTTTGGAGACTGAGGCAGGAGGATTGCTTGAGCCCAGAAGTTTGAGACCAGCCTAGGCAACATAGCGAGAACTTGTCTCTTAATAAAACAATAAATAAATAATCCACATAACCCTCCACTTCCCCTGTCCTAAGGGCAGCCCCTTTCCATCTGTGGCCTCTCTCTCTCTTTCGCTGTAGTGATTCCTGACTAACCTTACACACTGGCCACTCCTAGCCAGACACGCCGCCAGGGAATGGCTGTTCTAAGGACAATGCTTTAACAGCACATGTCATATAGCCACATGCAGCATCTGTGTAGGTCTGTGTAGGTGAAATCAGCATATTTCCACTGATCTCTTGTTTTTTATACATTTAAAAGTTCCTATAGATTCTTGTTTTAATCTTGCTCTCTTACTAAGTGACCCTTGCAACTCTGTGTAAATCACTTCATTTCTCTGTGCTTCCAGGTTTTGTGAATGCAAAAAAAGACTGGAAAACCCATAGAGACAGAACATTAGTGATTGTCAGGGCAGGGAGGGAGGGATAGAGAATGACTGCTAAGGGAGGTGGGATTTTGGCTGGTCGTGGGGTTATGAGAATGTTTTGGAATTAGTGGCAATGACTGCACAACTTTGGGCAAAACACTGAATTGTACACTTTAAGAGGGTGCATTTTATGGTATGTGAATTATATCTCAACTTTCAAAAATACTTCAGAAAAAACAGGAGAGGCTGGAGAATTTCAAGTGTCCCAGAAAAGATTTCTCTTTTCTCTGTGCCTCTCTGTGCACGCTAGACTTGAGAACAGACCAGGAGGAATTACTATTAGTAACGCTTGAGTCATTTGAAATTTGCAGAAATAAAGTTACATGTGAATCTGTCTGCTTAGTATTAGGTGGGGCATGGAAATCGGTTTGTGTTGGAGTGTTTTCTAAAATTTCAGTGAAAGCCTAATCAGTCCCTTTGGGCAAAAGGTAGAGGTGACTGTAAAAGAGTTCCTGAGTTGTCTAGTTGTTCATGACAGAACTGAAAATTAGAGAAGTTCTTCAACTCAGACTAGTCGGGCACTGCTTTTCCCTTTGTGCCAAGCGTGGTCACCCTGGCTGGGCAGGAAGCGATACTGTGGCAGGTCGCGGTGTCCTCAGCTATTTGGTTGCCGTCCCAGACCACTTATTTGCATTTATCTAATCCTGTAAAAGGGAAGAGGAGGTACTCTTGTTTACTTAATATTCCCTTATTTAGTTAATGATACCGGGCACCAGATGCTGTCCTGTGCTCTAGGTTTGCACGAGGAAGTGAACAAAACAGATGTGCTCTATAAAATGACATGAGAAGTTAATGGTCCCATGGTAGAGACAGATATTAACTAGTAAACTCACAAATCCATGTGTCAGTACAGCTTGATGAAGCAAAGGGAGCAGTCCAGTGCCGTGAAGGGCAGGAGCAGGGTGCGTCGAAGGAGGATGATGTGGAGGACATATGCACATTGATGGTTTCAAGAATGCTTCTCTGTGGAAGTTAGATTTAACTGAAGACCTGTAGGAGGAGTGAGCTGTGTGAAGTTTGGAAAGAGAAGGATAGACAAAGACCAAGGGTGGGAAACAGCTGTCCTAGATCAGGGGAGCAAAAGAATGGGCAGGGCCTGATAAACAGGAAGAGAGAGAGAGAGATGAAGCTGCTGCGGGAGACAGAGGCAGTTGGGCAGGGCCTCAGAGGCTGTCCTGGGTTAAATGGTGGCCCTCCACAAGATATGTCCATGGCCTGATCCCTGGAGCCTGTCATGTGACTTTATTTGGAAACAAAGGTCTTTGTAGATGTATTTAAGAATCTGCCAGGCACGGTAGCTCATGCTTATAATCCCAGCACTTTGGGAAGCCAAGGCAGAAGGATTACTTGAGCCCAGGAGTTCAAGACTAGCCAAGGCATCATAGCAAGACTTCATCTCTCCAAAAAAAAAAAAAAATTAGTTGAGCTTGATGGCACTTGCCTGTAATCCCAGCTACTCAAAAGGGTGAGGCAGAAGGATGGCCTGAGCCCAGGAGGTCAAGGCTGCAGCGAGCAGTGATTATGCCACAACTGCCTCTGTCTCCCCCAGCAGCTTCATCTCTCTCTCTCTCTCTCTCTCTCTCTCTCTCTCTCTCTT
>NW_007232001.1:200121-262704 GCF_000164805.1 Carlito syrichta
TGGATATTAGCCTCTTACCAGGTGTGTGGTATGAAAGTGTTGTCTCCCATTCCGTGATGTCTTTTCACTCTACTGATTGTGTCCTGATGCACAGAGGTTTGATATTCTGATGTGGTCAACTGATCTATTTTTGTTTATTGCCTGTGCTTTTGATGTCATATATGTTGAATTCATTGCTAAATCTAATGTCATAACACTGTTCTTCTACTTCTTTTCATATTTCTTCTCTTTCTCTCTCTCTCTCTCTCTCTCTCTCTCTCTCTCTCTCTCTCTTCTTGTTTATCAGGCCCTGCCCATTCTTTTGCTCCCCTGATCTAGGACAGCTGTTTCCCAGCCTTGGTCTTGGTCTTTCACTGGGTAACACAGTGAAACTCTGACTCAAAGAAAAAAAAAAGAATCTCCTCCTGAACTATCTAGGTAAGCCCTAAATACAATGACAAGTGTCCTTATAAGAGACACCAGAGAAGATAAGAGAAGGCCATGTGAAGCCAGAGGCAGAGATTAGTGAGGAGGCCACTAGCAGAGGAGTACCTGAAGGCACCAGAGCGGGAAGAGGGAAGGACCCAGGTCTATCTCCCCCGGGGCCCTTGGAGGGAATGTGGTCCTGCCAACACCTTGCTGTGGACTTCTAGCTTCCAGAACTATGAGGAATAAATTTCTGTTGTTTTATGCCTCCAACTTCATGGTAATATGTTACTGGAGCCACAGGAATTAGGACATGTTTTAGGATTTTGCTCCGAGAGTCATGGAAATTGTTGAAGGGTTTGTAGTGAGGGAATGATGATTCCATTCGTACATCAGAAAGCACTCTGGCTGCTATGTGGACATTGCACTATTATAATAGTAAGGAAATCGTTCAGGAGTATTGTAGGAAGACCAGCAGGAGATGATGGGGGTTTCAAACTAGAGCGGTGGTGTGGACCAGAGAGAAATGTGGGAGTCACCAGCATGTAGGTGGCATTTAACGTCAGGAAATGGATGGGATCTGGGAGGAAGGCAGACCAGAGAGCGCAAATGGCCCCTGTCTGCGTGCTAGAGCTCCCACCTCGAGATTAGAAGAGGAGACAGCAAAGCACCTGAGACGACATCATCAGAGAGATGGGAGAGAAAGCTGTTATAGGGGGATACCAGGGAACAAAGGTAGGAAGGGGACTAGAAATGTTGAAGGAATAGGAGAAGCTACAGAATAGTCATCAGGTGGGCGTGGAGGAGGGAACACGTAGAGAACTGTGCCCACCTGTGGAGAAGCCCTGTGTGAACTTAGTGACCATGACTTTGTAGTGTTTCCCATCTGTCTGGGGTGGGGGTGTCCGGAGTTTTCACCGGTGTAGATCCACTCTCCAAAAAGGCAGTGTGACTGGAGATTCGCCGGGGGGATTTAAGGAAGGAGGGAAGAGTCGCGGGATTGGACTATGTGAAGGGGAGCTGAATGCATGCAGAGCCTGGGGGAGCCTGGTTTGGGGTCTGATTCCAGACGCTAACTCTGCCATAAGGGCAGTCTCTTCCCTAGAGGGCTGCATTCAAGTTTAAATGAACAGTACAAATGTTTAAAAGTATTTTCACATGGTTTGCAGAATCTGCACTGTACTTTGCAAGTTTCTATTTAAAATAATTTTAAAGTTGAAGTTGTCGCTTTCCCTCCCTTTTTCCTTCAAGGTTATCCTGTCATTGACTCAAATCCCTGTTTAACGTGTGGGTGTTTCAAGAACAAATGGTGGTACAGAACAAGTTAATCTCTCCTTTTTTGACTAAATAGAAGCAGAATGAAATTCAGAACTTTTAAGTTGCTTTCCCTGCAGTGAAACTATAATAAAAGTTTGCCAAGAATTCTTTCTCTATTATGGTTCTTGATGGCAACCTACATAGTGACTTTGTTGAGCTTCTCCTGTTATAGCTTGAAAAATTACCCCCAACTGCTAAAGTAATTTCGTGTACACTCTGAGAGGCAGTAAAAGTACAGCATTTCTCAAATTTCAATGCGTATCAGAATTAAGTGAGAAACTTATCAAAAATTCATATTCCTGAATCTCATCATCCAAATAATTTATAACTTATTAGAAATATGCATTTTTAACAAGGTCCCCAGTAATTCTAATAGAGATAATTTGTAAACCCCCTATCCTTTGAGACGCACTGGCTTATTGGTTAAAAGCCCAGGCATTGAAGTCTCATAGACTTGGGTTAAAAATGGGGACCAAGCATTGTGGCTCAATTCTGTAATCTCAGCACTTTGGGAGGCCGAAGTGGGAGGATCACTTGAGCTCAAATATTGGAGGCTGCAGTGAACTATTATCACACCACTGTACCCCAAGCTAGGTGACAGAGTAAGATCCTATTTCTTAAAAAAGTTTTTTTTTAATTGAGTCTTACCACTTTCCATCTGTGTGACCTTGGCAAGTTACCTAACCTCACTAAGCCTCATTTCCTCATCTGTAAAATGGGACTCATGGTCTTAATCTATCTTGTCATGAAGATTAAATAAAAGAATCCTTAGAAGTATTTAAAAGTACTAGTCCTCGAGAGGACTGCCTGAGTCTAGGAGTTGGCGAGACCTCGTTTCTTTAATAAATCAAAAAATTAGCCTCTAGGCCCATAGTCGCAACTCAGTAAAGACTTATGTAGTTATTGCCAGTCCTCAAAGACATATGAAATTGGAATAAGTTAAATTCAGTTTCTTCAACTTGTCTTTCCTACAGATTATTTTGTTTGTTTGTTTGTTTGTTTTGAATTGGAGTCTCACTCTGTCGCCCAGACTGGAGTGCAGTGGCCACTCCCAGCCACCGCAGCCTCAACCTGCTGGGCTCCGGCGATCCTTCCGCCTCAGCCTTCCAAGTAACCGGAACTACAGGCGCGCACTAACATGCCCGGCTAGTTTTTGATTTATTGTAGAGACAGGTCTTGCCAAGTTGCCTGGGCGGGCTCAGGCAATCCTCTTGCCTCGACCTCCCAAAGTGCTGGGATTACAGGCTGAGCCATCGAGCCCAGCCCAGATTATTTTTTAAAGCACCAACAGCCCCTTTGGACCCTACTTACACTAGATTGCTAATTACTTAGCATCAGTTGGAAAGAAAGCAAGCTCAATTATTCCTTCATTCAAGGCAGAGAACTTTGCCTTGGTGCAAAGTTCTTAATTATATTACTATGCAGTGCTTGGACAGTGCAAACTCCCGATGGTACTGCACATTAACATTTTCCTCGTTGAGACTGGGATATTGTCTTTTTTATGTGTGAGCCTGTCCCTCACTTCCACCTAGGTTTATAGCTGTGTGTGCCTGGGGATGGCATTTTCTTTTTCTCTTCTTAAAAATACATATGGAGGACTCCTTCCCATAGACTTCTCTAGAAGAGTTCCTTGTTTACTTTTCCCTGAAGAAGGCAGTCTAGTGTTTCTTCTGTGACCCAAGGGCCAGCCCGAGCCTAGGAATGCAGCGGAAAGCATAAAGTAACAGCGGCTTCACACTAGAAAGCTGAGTTTAATTTAAGTCATGGACCCCACAGTAGGATGTAATGGGGTGGAAAATACGTAGCAGGACTTGTGAAATGACTGGAAAATCCAAGGACATCTCTAATAAAGGTAACCTGAATTATCAGTATGCTTTTGAATATGGAATGAGAAGGCCTGAGAAGAAATATATTTCAAATGTATAAAGTTAAGTAAAATAGTACATTATGAACATGGACCTTTTTGTCAAATTCTAAAATATGTATTCTTTGACCCAGACTCAGCAATAATTCTTCTAGAAATTTATCACAACATGTTTGCACATGTCAGAAATGACACATGCACACTGCAGCACCATTTGTAAAAGCGCAAGACTGCAAACCACCTAAATAGGGTAGACTGGTTAACTAAATTAAGGTACAGCTACACCATAGACAGCTAGGCAGCTTTTTTTTTTTTTCCTGAGTCTAAGTCTCATTCTGTCACTGAGGCTGGAGTGCAGTGGCACACTTATGGCCACCACAGCCTCAACCTGCTGGGCTCAGGCAATCTTTCCACTTGAGCCTTCCAAGTAGCTGGAACTACAGGCATGTACCACCACACCCACCTAATTTTTTTATTTATTGTAGAGACAAAGTCTCACCAAGTTGCCTAGGCTGGTTTTGAACCCCTGAGTTCAGGCAATCCTCTGGTCTCCACCTCCCAAAGTGCTGGGCTTATAGGTGTGAGCCACCGTGCCCGGTTGCTAGGCAGCTATTAAAAGGAATAAGGCAGATTTCTGCCTCCAGTCATGACATTCATTGCTAGCTGAAACAGCTTTACAACTAGACAAAAATATGTGAGCAACTGTTTTCAGGACCTTACCACAGAGGGTACAAAACAAGGATCCTTGCAGGAAGTGAAACATACAAGATGAGTCCCAGGATCTCCTTGGCTTTCTTCTAGTGTACTTTACTGTTGCACAGTAGAGAGAGAGAGCAGGAGCCAGTGACAGCCTGACTGAGCTGAGGACGTGACAGGCAAGAATCTGAGACCTACAGGACTCACTGACTGTGGACCAGGAACTGAGTGGTGACACTTGTGACCACACAGGTCTGGGTATCTAGGTTTCCAGCTCCAACAAAGAGCAGAAATCTCAGGCCTTCAGTTGAGACACCAAAAAAGCCGTGCCTTGAGAATCAGGACCACACCGAGAATAAAGGATATGCCCCAGGACTGAGTTCAAAGCTGAAGTAGACCCACCCTCAGGAAGAATAAACCTAAGTGTGACAAGACCAGAAAGGAGCCTCCTGTAATGTAATTGCCTCCCAGGGATGGAAAAAAAAAAAAACTAAGCAGAATCTTAGATTCTAGTTATCAGATGGCTTTTGCAGTAGTGTGCTTTCATAATTCTGAAACCACGTTTGTATACTTGTCTTGAGCAAGAATACACTGGTCATACTGGGAGCCAGGTTTCTTACTGTAGGAGAAGAAATTTCCAAATATGGAAAGAGAGAGGGCAAGAGTGTACTCCCTGGTGTTAGGTTGGGACTCATGGTTTTAATGTCTGCATCCATGGGCATACCTACATATAGACAAGAGGTAGCTTTCTATGTATAACTAATTTCTTAGATCTGCTTGTTGTGATTTCTTATTGTTGTATAATTTCTTAGCTCTGTTTGTTGACACACCAGTAGCAATTAACAAACATAATACCCAGATCTTGGTTTCTAAATATCCTTCTCCATTAAAAGAAATCAGAACTTCTTGGGAAAAGAGGCTCATTCCAGGGACAGGAAAGGAAAAGTACATCTTAGAACATCTTGTAATTCTAGAAAGTAAGGAAGTACTTGAAGAATGATGGAAACATTTAGAAGGACACAGAGGCAAAGTTAAGGGGCTTTCACTAACCAAATCTGAAACAATTTGAGAGTCAAAATAAATAATGGTGGTTATAGATTGTAATTCACTGAATAACATAATCTATGAGTCCACACTGATAAAAAAAAAGTGAATGAATAAATAGATAAGTGGAGGAAAAGGAATGGTTTTTCCTTACAGTAATAAATACATTGAAAAATATTAATTCACTAATTAAACATTAAGTAGTAACTTATAAAGAATGATGGGTTAGAAAATTGTCAAAGGATGCTAAGATCAGAGTGTGACAATTTGGTGAGGAAGAGAATATTTATATAGTCTTAAGGTATCTCCCTACAAGTTACTTATTAATTGCAAAGGGGAAAAATACTAAAGATCACCTAAACTAAGTGATAAAGGTTAGAATCACCAATATTAGGACAAAGAGACATTATGGGTACCCTAACTTTATGCACTAATAAGGGCACAACATAGCGATAATATTTCTATTCAAAATATATATCTTACTTGAGGCCAGTAGTTTGAGACCAGCCGGGACAACATAGTGAGACCCCTTTCCACTAAATAAATAAATAAATAAATACGAGGGACCAATAAAAACTTGGAATTAATAAAATTTGTTAATAAATTTGGTAATGAAAATTGTGTATTCTTACTTGTTTACACTTTAGTCACCTTCAAAGTACTCTCTGTTTGATGAAATACACCTACTGAGACGTCTTTTCCACTGCTCAAAAGTTTTTGGACACTTCAATTTGATGCCTTTGAGTGCTTCTGCCATCTTTTGTTTTACCTCTTCCATATCAGCAAAACATTTTTCTTTGAGGACTTTTTTCATCCGGAAAACAAAAAGAGTTGCTCAGGGTGAGATCCGGTAAATAGGGAGGGTGGGGCATTGAGTGCCATGTCATTTTTGGTCAAAAACTTCTGAATACTCAGCAAGTTGGGGGTAGGTACACTGTCATGGTGGAAGAATCTGTCATCTCTTTGCCACAACTCGGGACATTTCTTCCTCAGATCATGATGCAACTTTCTCAAAACTTCCAGACCAAAACTTTGGTTGACCGTTTGATCTGGAGGAACACATTCTGAGTGTACTACAAGGAGCCTATCCCCCTAAAGATAATTCCACTTGTATGTATGTATCTCCTGAATCTAACCATGAAGCAGAAACATGCAAAAAAAAATTAAGGAACTTGTTACCAAAATAACAGATATGCTGTCTTCAAGAATATCAAGGTCAAGAAAAGAGCACCTTCTTCTTCCTGGTTTACAAGAGACTGAAGACACATGGTGATTAATGCAGCCCACATACTGGCTTATGCCTTGGATGGGGAAAACAATCATAATTGTGTGTGTGTGTGTATATGTGTGTGTACACACACAATGTGAATAAACTAATAATATATTGTTGTTTCTCGGTATCTAGGGGAACTGGTTCCAGGATCCCTGAGGATGCCAAAATCCAAGGATGCTTGAGTTCCTTGTATAATATGGAATAGTACTTGCATATAACCTGTGCACAACCTCCCATGTGCTTTAAATCATCTCTGGATTGCTTATAATCCTATATAAATGCTATGTAGACATTTGTTATTGTTTAGGAAATAATGACAAGAAAAAAAGCATCTGTATTTGTTCAATACAGATGCTTTTTTTCTGGAGTATTTTTGATCTGTGATTTGTTATACCCACAGATGTGAAACCCACGGATATGGAGGGAGGACTGTACACTAAATAGTATTGTTTAATTCCTGACTTTGTTAATTGTAGTATGGCTAATGTAAGTGAATGTCTTTGCTTTTAGAAAATCCACACCAAAATGTACAGTAGTAAAGTGACATTATGTGTCTAACTCCATTTTAAATGATTAAGAAAAAGTATGCATATATAAAAGTAGAGAGAAAACGGCCAAAATGTAAACAATGGCAAAATCTAGGGTAAGGACTATCTGGAAGTTTCTTGTACTACCTTGTAATTTTTCTGTAACCTTAAAATAATCAAAGGTCACTAAAAATAAGGGGAGGAAAGAATAAGGCAGCTGGAAGTATTAACAAAACACAATCTCCAATATATGTCACACTAAGTGGACTGAGGGAGAGTGCAGGGGTGAAATGCAGAATAGAAGTGTGCCACCATCTGTACTAATACCACATGGGAACAGACACAGGATTCCCAAGAGCATGACGATGCTGGCTGCCTCTAGGAAGGGGAACCAGGTGGCCAAGGACCAGAAGAATGTTGTTACATCCTCTTCTGTAATACTGGAATTCTGTATCAGGTACACATATTACCAGTTGAAAAGATAAAGTAATTTACAAGAAGCATAAAATCTGGAGGCAGTACCATTTCTTTTCAGAAAATAGCATTCTGACAGAGCACACCACTAAGTAACTGCCATGGACTTAGGTTAAAGCCCTGAGTGAGAGAGCTTGGGTTGACTCAAGGAAGTCATTGGTACTTACGGTGACACAGAAGCTGTTTGCTTTTTGGTTTATGGGGAAGAAGCATGTTTTTCATTAGTGCGTTCTTTGCTATCACCTCCAGAGACTGAACCTGGCCCAAGTAAGCATGACCTTTGTTCCTTCTTAGCCCTCACAAGGGTTTCTTGAAACAGTGGATTATTATTACGGAATATAGATAAGTTTATTTTAATTGGTAGATTTACTAGTTAACCTTTTCTCTCAGCTTCCTCCTTTTGACATTTTATCTCAAAATAGGCCAGTCAGATGATGAATGCTACAAGCTTTGACATTTTAAATTTTGTGGTAATGTTTATCGAGGGTGTGGTTAAATGAAAATGTATGAAAGCAAATTCCATGTTGACACAGTACAATGTTAACTTCAGTAATCAAATACCTTAACAATTCTTTCCTAAGATTAAGGAAGTAAGTAGGGACATTCAGTGTTCTTTATATAGTTTTTTAAAAAGAATGCATTCATGAAGTTTTTATAGATTATTTGCCTTTTTTTTTTCCTGTTTTCCCGAAGCTTAGAAGAAAATATAGTGTACCTTGAGCCCTGCTGTTATAACTGGGACATTACTGCTTCTGTTGTTCCATAATTAGTAGGCCCTGAAATGCTACCTCACCCCGGGTTAGGCTGTCCCCATCCTTTAAGCCATGTGCTCATCCTCTGTCAGTCACTTCTCCTTAGCAGGCCTCATGCTGATAGACAGTCCTGACTGACAGTGGCTTGACTTAGGACTTTTCAACTTTATGGTGGGTTGCTCAGGATATTGAATGTACTTTCAACTTATGGCAAGTTTATCAGGATGTCACCCCATCATGAGTCGAGGAGCATCTGTGTAAGCAAGTGTTGATTTAACATGGATCTGATTCAGGTATTTATGAAGATGAATATGGAGAAAAAAACTGAGCAACTTACTCTGGCTAGGGTGCCCTTTTCTACTGACAAGACCCATAAAGGCTCAAGCCCTGTGTCACCTTCACAGTAATCAGTATTCACATTCTATCCCCCTGACTATGCACCCCATCCCCTAGTTAGTTGTTGCTGCATCATAACCCAGTAATACCACTTTTTCTTGTATATTGAGTATTAGAGACTCTGTAAGCTTTAAATGAGTTAATGAATCAGTTGGTAGACAGAGAGATAGGTAGTTAGATCGATCAATAGAGGGCACGAGGCAGGTGTGGTGGCTCACGCCTTCCATCCCAGCACTTAGGGAGGCCAAGATGGGAGATTCGCTTAAGCCCAGGAGTTCAAAACTAACCTAGGCACCACAGTGAGACCTAGTCTTTACAAAAAATACAGAAAATTAGCCAGATGTGGTAGTGAGGACTCAGGAGGCCAAGGCAGAAGGATGGTCTCATCCCGGGAGGTTGAGGCTGCAGCAAGCCGTGATCGTACCATTGTACTCCAGCCTGGGTGATGAAGTGACACCCTGACTCCGAATATATATACTGGCTTTGATCTCACTACTTCACTGAAGCAATTCTTGTTGCCAAACCATTTGGTCCCCAGCCCAGGGCCAATGTTGTGGCCATAACTCTTCCCCCAAACCCCCAACATTGGCACAGGGCCTCACGCTGTGTTTAATGCTCTGCTATTGTCTTGAAATTCTTAGTCATTTTACTGTAAGAGGCTCACATTAGCATTTTGCCCTGAGCCTTGAAAAAGCGGTCCTGAACTTATCAGTCTCCTCAAGGTACCTGCCACAGCTTGTCACTCTTGGAATACTTCTTGTCTTCCTGGACACAATGATTTTCTTGTCCCCTCCTGCTTCACGTGTGCCCTTTCCTTCGCTCTTCCTTGTCTGGAGGTCATATATCCTCACCCACTTCTTTTATCTGTACCCAATTCCTCAGTGACCCCATCCATTTTACAGCCTTTCATACTTTCTCTAGGCTATTCCCAAAGTAACAAAAACACTTTAGCAACAATAGCCACATTTTAGTATTTTCTGTGACAAGCATGAATTACAAGTATTATTTCATTTAATACTTTCTGTTTTTTTTTTCTTGAGTCAGAGTCTCACTCTATCACCCAGACTGAAGTGCAATGGCATGCTCACAGCTCAACACAGCCTCAGCCACCTAGGCTCAGGCGATCTTCTACTTCAGCCTCCTGAGTAGTCAGGGCTATACAGGTGCATGCCATCACACCTGGCTAATTATTTTTTTCTAGAGACGGAATCTCACTATGTTGCCCAGGCTGGTCTTGAACTCCTGGACCAAATGATCATCCCATGATGGCCTCCCAAATTGCTAAGATTACAGGCATGAGCCACTACTCCTGACCTCCTTTAATACTTTCAGTAACTCATTTTTCAGGTGAAGTGTACCAGGCACAGAAAGGTTGAATAACTTGCCCAGGAGTGCATGGCATTAAGTGACATCATAGATTTAAACCCAGGGAGTCAAATTCTACTGCTTTTTTTTTTTTGTAATTTAATTTAATTTTTTTAATTTTTTGAGTCGGATTCTCACTCTGTTACCCAGGCTGGAGTGCAGTGGCACACTCACCACAGCCACTATAGCCTCAACTTGCTGGGCTCAGGCGATCCTTCCACCTCAGCCTTCCGAGTAGCTGAACCTACAGGTGTGGGTCATCATGCCCAGCTAATTTTTTATTTATTTATTGTAGAGATGAGGTCTCACCAAGTTACCCAGGCTGGTCTCGAACCCCTGAGCTCAGGCAGTCCTCTTGCCTCTGCCTTCCAAGGTGCTGGGATTACAGGCATGAGCCACCACACCCAGCGTATCACTTATTCTTTTAACCATCACAATGTATAGTCGGAATCTCTCTGGGCTCCAGGTGGGTCTATCCATCTCTCACCTGATGTTTCCACATGTACGTCTAATTGGCATCTCAAGCTTGCTATGCCCAAAAAATAACTCTTGATTTCCACTCCATCCTGCATCACTTCAAGCCTCCTTGCCTTCTGGGCTTCCCCATCTCATGAGATCACCGGGGTGCCCAGGTCCACTCCTGGCACCTTGCTGCCTCTCTTTTCTTTCCCTCACATTTAGTCACTAGCTAGCCTCCCAGGCTCTCCTTTTACCATGTGTCTTCTTTTCTTTTTTGAATTGAGGTCTCACTCTGTTGCCCAGGCTCGGGTGCAGTGGCCTGATCAAGGCTCACCAGTCTCCGACTCCTAGACCCAAGCAATTCTTCCACCTTCGCTTCCCCAGTATCTGGGACTATAGGCGCACACCATCATGCCTGGCAATTTGTTTATTTATTTATTTTTTTTGTAGCAATGAGGTCTCACTATATTGCCAACTGTGGTCCCAAACTCCTGGGCTAAAGTGATCCTTCTGCCTCAACCTCCCAAAGTGCTGGGATTATAGCCATTGAGCCACCACACCTGGTTTTACCATATATTTTGATTTGGCACTTTCTCTCATTTGCATAGCCTCGAACATTATTGTTTGTGTCATCTTAGAAACTATATATAAGAATTTCTGTTGGGTATCTACCAAGGAGCAGACCTGCTAAATCAAATACTAAGTGTGTATTCAGCTTCAATAGATAGTTCAACACAGATCTTCAAAGTGGTTATAACCACCAGTATTATATGAGCATTCTGGTTGTTCATATTCGTACCAAGTTTGGATGTTATCTTTTTAACTGTAATAATTCTGATGCCTGGCAGGACTATTGCATAGTGATTTTAATTTGCATTTTCCTGATGACAGATGGAATCGAGCACCTTTCATGTGTTCATTGGCCACTCGATGATCTTCTTTTATAAAGTGCCTGTTCAGGCCCTGTGTCTCTTGTCCTATTGAGCAGTGTGTCTTTTCTGATTGATTAGTGGCATTCTTTATGTGTGGGCAGTCTGTTGTGTGCTGGATATATAATTGTAAATATCTTCTTGACCACTCTATGCTTGCCTTTTCATTTGGTTCATGGTATATCTCAATGAACAAAATTTCTTAAATTTTAGTATAGTACAAATTATCATTCTTTTATTTTATGATTAGTAATTTTCATGCCCTCTTTAAGCAATTTTTGCCTATTCCAGTATCACAAAGATATTATCTGTTCTCTTCTGAAAGTTTCTTGTTTCACCTATCCATTTAGAGCCATATGAACTAGCCATATAGCCACTTAGATTATGTAGTCTGCTGTATATAGTCTAAAACGCAGGGGTCAAGATTCTTTTTCTTCCTTATGAATATCCGGCTGACCCAACACAATTTTTTGAAAAGGTCATCCTTTCTGCATTATTAGAATGACCTTTTTTGATGTTTGTTTGTTTGCTTGTTTGTTTGTTTGTTTGAGTTGAGGTCTCACTCTATCACCTGAGCTGGAGTGTAGTGGCACGATCATGGCTCCCTGCAGCGTTGACCTTCTGGACTCAGGTGATCCTTCCCTTCAGCCTCCTGAGTAACTGGGACTATAGGCAGGCACCAGCCTGCCCACCTAATTTTTTAATTTTTTTTGTAAAGATGTGGTGTCACTATACTGCCCCAGGCTGATCTCCAACTCCTGAACTCAAGGAATCCTCTCACCTCAGCCTCCCAAAGTGCCAGGATTACAGGCATGGACCACCACGCCTGGCTTAGAGTGACAGTTTTCTCCAACCAGATCATGAAATTCCCCTGCCTAAATTCACACCTCCTGCCAGGGATTACCTACCAACATCTGCCTCTCTCGGCTTCCTTTCACTGCTTCTTTCCCCTCTGCTGTGGAAACACTGACCTCCATGCCATCCTTCAGCTGCTGAGTGCACTGTTGCCTTGAGCTTTTGCATGGGGGATCCTCGCACTGAATCTCCTCCGCTTCTGACCCTGGGTCACTTTTCTCTGCAGTCAGCTTTCTGCCCAAATGTCCCTTCCTTGGCTCCTAATATTAATAAGTAAATGCCGTATAAAAGTCCTCTGCATAGGTTTGGTGTTATTTATCACATCTCCCACACTATGTAAAACATGGGAAGGAATTGTATCTTACTTGCTTTTGTGTGTCTTGTTGAGCTCCACCAGGATCCTGAGTACAGCACAGCACATGAGAATGCATCGCATTTTCTGTTTTGTCTGTATCAGCCCAGATCATCCAGACTGTGATATAAATATTTCATAATTTTGATGAGCTGTGGTGGGACAGCACCTTTTTGTACGTTTTAGAAAGTGAGTGATAAGCAACATTATAGCTTAGGATGTGTGAACTCACTTCATTTATTTGTTTGTTTGTTTGTTCATTTATTTATGTTTGAGTCGGAGTCTCACTCTGTCACCAAGGCTGGAGTGCAGTGGCATGCTTATGGCCACTGCAGCCTCAACCTGCTGAGCTCAGGTGATCCTTCCACTTCTGCCTTCCAAGTAGCTGGAACTATAGGTGTGTACCACCATGCCCAGCTAATATTTTTGATTTATTGTAGAGACAAGGTCTCGCCATATTGCCCATGCTGGTCTCGAACCTGTAGGCTCAGACAATCCTCTTGTCTCAGCCTCTCAAAGTGCTGGGTTTACAGGTGTGAGCCACCGTGCCTGACTTGAACTCACTTTAACTGTTTCACATGGAAATAACACCTAGGCTGAGCCCAAATGACTTTTATATGTTGGCTAAAAGTGACTTCATGCAGTCAGGTCCTGTTTCTCCTCTCCCAGTGATACTAATTGTGTTTCACATTTATAGAGCTGTGTTTTCTCTAGGCATTCTACAGTCTACGTGAATGACTCTCATTGACCTACTTCCTAATATTGGGCTATTCTGGGGCTACATGCATATAATAAAATTTATTTTTCAGCAAGATTCGGATCTACCTTTCATGTGTTTATTTGTTCATTTTTTGCCAAGGCATTTATTTCACCAGTGATTGTATTTGTCTTCCTTCTCTTAAAGTCTTATACTAATGTCTGACACACATGACTCTTCTGTTAATCATCAAATATCATAAAATTACAGAACAGAAAGAGACTTTTAAGATCATCTTATCCAGCTATGAAAGGATCATTAGGCCTGCAATTCCAGCTACTTGAGAGGCTGAGGTGGGAGGATCACCTGTGCCCAGGATTTTAAGGCTGCAGTAAGCTATGATCATACCACTGCATACCAGACTAAGTGATAGAGCAAGACCCTGTCTCAAAAAAAAGGGGGGAGAAACTATTTATCTTCTTAATGTAATTTTGTTAAATCGTCAGGTATGGTGGCTCACACCTGGAGTCCCAGCACTTTGGGAGGTGGAGGCAAGAGGATTGCCTGAGCCCAGTGGTTCAAGACCAACCTGGGCAACTTGACAAAACCTCATCTCTACAACAGATCAAAAAATTAGTCAGGCATGGTGGCGCACGCTTGTAGTTCCAACCACTTGAAAGGCTAAAAGCAGAAGGATCATCTGAGCCCAGCAGGTCAAGGCTGTGGTGGCCATGAGCACTCCAACCTGGGTGACAGAGTGAGACTCCAACTCAAAAAAAAAAAGAAAAGAAAAAGAAAAAAGTATCATTGGATCAATTGATAGAATATAGTTTGTAGATCAAAGAATTACATCTATGATTAATTTTCTGAAACTGATAAATGTGATAAGGGTGTATGAGAAAGTATCCTTATTGTTAGGAAAAGCACATTGCAGTATTTAGGAATAAAGGTACCATGATTTATACAACTTACTCCCAAGTGGTTCAGGAAAAATCATGTGTATATGTGTGTGTGCACGTGCTTATGTGTTCATGTACAGAGAGGAACGCAGGGCAGATTATACACCAATGTGGCAAAACATTAACAGCAGTTACATTTAGGTAAAGGACATATTAGTGTTATTTGTACCACTCCTATAACTTTTCTGTAAGTGTGAAATTATTTCCACATAAACAGTTTAGGAAATTATCTCACCCAGCCTCTCAGGAGAAACATCCAGTCCTCATGCCACAAAGGTGAAGTAACTTTCCCAGTCACAGTCACCCAGGAGTTGAAGACAGAATTGACTCTCAGTGCAGTATGCTCCGTGACGGTGTGTTGTTGCCTGCTTGACTAGAAATGGTTCCTGGCTGTAATCCAGTACAGGGCCAGGGATCCTGCCCTGAGGTTCACTGGACAAAGCCAAGCTTGCATATTTCTGATATTGTTTCGAGTGTCTTTAAAAAATATTTTTGACTGGGTGCAGTGGCTCATTCCTGTAATCCCAGCACTTTGGGAGACCAAGGCAGTAGGATTGCTTGAACCCAGAAGTTCAAGACCAGTCTGAACAATAGAGCGAGACCTTGTCTATACAACAAAAAAATTTTTTTTTCTTTTTCTTTTTTTTTTTAAGCCAGGATCTCACTCTGTTGCCCAGGCTGGAGTACAATGGCACAATAAAAGCTCACTGCATCCTCAACCTCCTGGACTCAGGCGATTCTTATACTTCAGCCTCCTGAGTAACTGGGACTACAGGCATGCATCATCATGCCTGGCTAATGTTTTTATTTTTATGGAGACAAGGTCTTGCTGTGTTGTCCAGGTTGGTCTCGAACTCCTGGGCTCAACGATCCTTCTGCCTCAGCCTCCTGACTAGCTGGGACTGCAAGGACAACCTGGATAATTTCTTAAATTATTTAAAAATTATCAATTATTGACATTTTTTAAGAATTAGCTGAGTGTGGTGGTGTATCCCTGGAGTCTCAGCTACTCAGGAGGCTGAGGCTGGAAAATCGCTTGAGCCCAAGAGTTCAAGGCTGCAGTGAGCTATGACCACCCAACTGCACTCCAGCCTGGACAACAGAATGAGACCCTGTCTCAAAAAAATAAAATAAAAGGTACTTTTGCTTTATTGTGGTCAGCCTTACAACCTCCAGCCCCTCTGTTACCTAGACACCCTGTTACTAGATACGCCACCCCTTGTAAGGAGACATGCCTGTGTTTGCATTGTAACAAACGGTGGTTTTGTTCTTCTGTTTCTTGATAGCTACTGCTTCTTGGGATACCTTTCTCATGCTATGGAATTTCAAGCCACAAGCTAGAGCCTACAGATATGTGGGTCACAGGGATGTTGTGACCAGCGTGCAGTTTTCTCCGCATGGAAACTTATTGGCCTCTGCCTCGCGAGACAGAACCGTGAGACTCTGGATTCCTGATAAGTAAGAGAAAACAAAGAAACACTTGATGTGCTTTGGATTTGGAAATGTGAAAGAAAGCAGGAGCTAGGCACTCCCCGGCACTCCTGGGGGTTGCTAGACTCCCAGGTACCCACCTGCACTGTGTTTGTTTCAGTCACGTACGAGGTATGCTGCCCTTGCTGTAAAGTCAAAGTGTTTCATACAGTTTCCCTCATCTCGAACACATAATTATGTCTTTTTGAGAAAACTGTTTTTAACCATGGAAATATGTCTTAAATGTTTTGGGGGGTAGTGGTTGTTACCAGTCCCTTTGTGGGTCTGAGGAAAGCTTTAGATCGTCTCCCCAGAAAGACACACATTGGCACGTTATCACTGAAAGTTTATAGTTTATTGACCTCCTAACGCCCACTCATGGATCCTTTAGGGACCCTTGGATTCCTATTGGAAAGCCCTGGGCCAGAAGTATTCTTTGATTTGTATCACTCATCCTTGGGCTCCAGAATTTCCTTATGAAAGAAACTTTGACTAAAGTATAAATCCTTGCATTGTGTAAGCCATATCCTGTGATAACAAATTTCTCTACAAGAGATTTTCAGCTGGGCTTGGTGGCTCAGCCTATAATTCCAGAACTTTGGGAGGCTGAGGCGAGTGGATTACCTGAGCCTGCGGGTTGGAGACCAGCCCAGGCAACTTGATGAGACCTCATTTCTACAATAAATAAATTTTAAAAATTACCTGGGCATGGTAGCGCACACCTGCAGTTCCAGCTACTTGGAGGGCTGAAGCGGATGAATCGCAAGAGCCCAGCAGGTCAACACCGGGGTGACCATCAGCATGCCACTGCACTCCAGCCTGGGCGACAGAGTGAGACTCTGACACACACACAAAAAAAGATTTTCAAACCCTAGTTGATAGCCCACCTATTTCAAAAAATTATTGAGCCATGTTTTTTTTAAATTTTTAAGCTTCCAAGTATGTGCATTTTCAAGCTTACATGAGAAGAAAATGAGTAGTGTGACCCCGTGTGCCACCAACAAGCTTCACCTGTCAGTACTCTGCCACGTATCCCACCCCCTTTTCTTTCCTGGTTTGTTTCTAGGACAAATCCCAACATTGTATCATCTACCCCCATAAATACTTCTGCGGATAAGAGCTTGGGCATTTTCCTTGGCCCTGCTGTGGCAGGATTTGGTTTATAACCTGTGACTGCACATGTTCAGGCACTCCCAAATAAAGGAAAGCTCACGGGTGCTCTCCTGCCAGTGGGCGCTTTTTTCTGCCATCACCCAGGTGAAACTCCATGCTGCAAAATCTGGATATTATCCTGACGGTGGCAAGAACCAGTGAAGAGGTGCGACCTATCCTAATGATCCTGTAAACGGGAATGTGGAAAGGAGTTACAGGGAAGAAGAGGCTGGTATGGGGTCCAGGAGAAGTATGTTCCCAAACCCTCAACTTTGCAAGGTTAGAACAAGCTATTGTTGGGTTTTGTTTTTTCTTTTTTCAGCATAGCATAGCTTCAGTCTCCCATTACTAATTCAAGGATATCTCAGTGAACAAGTTGATGAGCTAAAGGCATACTGAGTGATTAATTTATCATTGCTAATCTAAGTGCAGTGATTAGGCTTGTGTAGATGTCTCCAATTTTTCTTTGTCTCTCTCTCTTTTCTTTTCTTTCTTTTTTTTTTTTTTTTTTTGAGTTGGGTTCTCTGGTGCCCAGGCTGGAGTACAGTGGCATGCTCATAACCACCACAGCCTCGACCTGCTGGGCTCAGGCGATCCTTCTGCCTCAGCCTTCCAAGTTGCTGGAAATACAGGCTAGCATCACCATGCCCAGCTAATTTTTTGATTTATTGTAGAGACAAGGTCTCGCCAAGTCGCCCAGGCTGGTCTCAAACCCTGGACTCAGGCAATCCTCTCACCTCTCTCTGCCTTCCAAAGTGCTGAGATTACAGGCATGAGCCACCATGTCTGGCCCAATTTTTCTTTCTAAACATGTTCTCATGGGGCCAGAGCAGTGGTGGATCTTGGTGACAGGTGGAACCTGATGTGTCCATTTCCTGTTGCCACATGACATTCCCCAAGACTTAGACCTTTGGATAAAAACAATCTCTCCTCACACTTGTGATGGTTCCTCTGCCCCGTTTGGCACTGCAAAACCTCCACTGAGTCAGCGGCTGGGCTGGACAGGTCTAGTACCTGTCACCATTGCATGGGGACTTGCAGGCTGTCACCCGGGCACCTTGGTTTTCCATGGCGCTCTCTCTAGCAGGGTAACCGAACTCTCTTACAGGACAGCTGGGTCCTAGAAGCTGTTAGATGTTTTGAGGGCTAGGCCTGAAATTTACATTGTTGCCTCTGCCACATTCTGTTGCTCAAAGTAAAGTCACAACAGCAGCCCAGATTCAAGCAGAGGAGAAAGAAACAGATTCCACCCCCTGGGAGCAGGAGTGGCACACATGTACTGGGATGAGAGACATGTCGTCAGTGGGGGCTGGAAGGCCAAAAAAGAATAGGCTGGAGCAAGCATGAGGGCAGGTCCGGCCCCCACTTTGCCCCAGCTGGCAGACAAGAGATTGTGGTAGAAAGGTTAGGTGACTCTGGGAGGAAGACAGCCCATATTAAAGTAAGAATAGGAGCCAGAAACCAGGTGCGCACCAGTACAGCAAACAGCAGGCACCATGTCTCGGTTTCCTGTGTGCTTCCTGTTGTGAGTATAGCCCACAGCTGAGAACAGGGCAGCCTGCAGGGTGTGAAGGGCAGGCCTGAAGACAGGCAGGTTTTTGAAGATACTGACTGTCTCTTGCCTTCCTGGTCATTGCAGATGCCAGGCCTTTTCTTTGTTTTCTGTTGGCCTAATGCTTGAATTCAGGCCAAACTAGACTCCTGATTTCTACTCAGAGAACTCTCCCTTGTAGCCTCCCTGAATTAGCCCCTGAATGCTCCCTCCTCATTTTTGTTTGATTTATTTCAGTTACTCCTGATGTCATTTCATATGTCAGGTGATGACACTTGTGATGGTCACCTTTGCCTCCTACGGGCCACTGGAAAGTTAGCTGGGTTGGATCCAGAGTCTCACTCTGTAGCCCAGGCTGGAGTGCAGTGACTTGCTCACAGCCATCGTAGCCTCAACCAGTTGGGCTCAGGCAATCCTTCCACTTTAGCCTTTCAAGTAGCTGGAACTACAGGCATGCGCCACCAAAACCCAGCTAATTTTTTGATTTTTATTGTAGAGGTAAGGTCTCGCCAAATTGCCCAGGCTGGTCTTGAACTCGTGGACTCAGGCAGTCCTCTCACCTCGGCCTCCCAAGGTGCTGGGATTATAGGTGTGAGCCACCATTCTGGCCTTTTTTTTTTTTTTTTTTTTTTTTTTTTTTGAGTGGGATTTCACTCTCTCATCCAGGCTAGTGCATTGGTATGATCATGACTTATCACAGCCTTGACCTCCTGTGCTCAGGCAATCCTTTTGCCACAGCTTCCTGAGTAGCTGGGACTATAGGCGTGTGTTACCATATCTGGCTAAATTTTTTATTTTTTGTAGAGACAGAGTCTTGCTGTGTTGCCCAGGCTGGTGTCTAACTCCTGGGCTCAAGCAATTCTCTAGTCTTAGCCTCCCAGATTACAACTGGCTAAGAAACTTTAAACATTGACTACTCCTAGTAGAATTCAACAAAATGTATTGAGACTTTTCACATCCCTGGCATTGTGCTAGATGTTGGTCTTATACAGAGGAATGAATCATCATTCCTTACCTCAAAAACCTATTCTTAATAGGAGAGAAACAAGTCTGTTTTTTAAAAGTTGCTATATAGGCCAGATGTGATTGCTCATGCCTATAATCCCAGCACTTTGGGAGACCGAGGTGAAAAGGATTGCCTGAGCCCACAGGTTCAAGACCAGCCCAGGCAACTTGACGAGACCTCATCTCTACAATAAATAAAAAAACTAGCTGGATGTGGTGGCACACATCTGTAGTTCCAGCTACTTGGAAGGCTGAGGTAGAAGGACCGCCTGAGCCCAGCAAGTCGGGGCTGCAGTGGCTGTGAGCAGCATGCACTGCACTCCAGCCTGGATGACAGAGTGAGACTCCAACTCAAAAAGATAAAAGTCACTGTATAATGTAGTAAGTAAAATAGTCATAGCAAATCAGAAGCGATTAAGCCTGCCCAGCTTGGGGCAGAGGGGCTTGGGATGGAGAGACAGTTCAGCCTAGGAGAGGGTAGACGCAGGGTGGGTGTGTGAGGCACTGGAACTATTGTTCTAAGTACAGAGGTCAGCATGGTGGGAGACGCCTTGCCAGCGAACCTGGGCACTGCGCTTTCTGTTAGAGGTGAGTCAGTGACACGTTTACACTGGGATTTACATACTTGGAGTTACGCTTTTAGTCAGGTAAGAATCGCAGGACATAGGTGACCAGGAGGGGGTGAAAGATTGGAGCAGGAGACCAGCAGAGGGGCTCCTCAGTAACCTTGGTGAGGGATGCTGAGGATGTGTCTACCTTAAGGCAAGCAGAGCCAGGCAGGAGGAAGAGGAGATTCAGAATATTCTAGAAGGGACAGCATTATTGTTTGTAGATCTACCGGATGTGGGAGGAGAGAAAGCAGGAGGAGTGGAGTGGGACTTCCAGGACTTGGGCTTGGATCTGTGGATGTTGCTCCAACCAACCAGCCCAATGCAGGGTGAGGTGTGTGTGTCCGCGAGATCAGTGTGAACACTGGCGGATCTGAGACAGGTGCATTGTGTTCACTAAGTCCTGCTGCCTCATCTTTTTCAAGTGGTTATGGCCATTTTCCCCATGGGTATCACCTGTGTAAATATGACTTGCTAAGCGGGACACTTTCTGAGTCCTAGATGTACAGTAAGGGGAAGAAAGTGCCTTGGGAACTGGGAGCCTGGTACAGAGTAGCGTTGCCCGAGCAGCACCATGCATACGACCCAGTGCTATCTAGCCCGCTCCTGCTTGAACTGGTTTTCTGCTGCTTCTCAGAGGGCTCACACTCTTTTCTCCATCTATTTTCTAGTCCCTTTTTCCACCCTAGTCAAGGGGGAAATGCATCTGACATTTTCAGGTGTTGAGAATTGAAATGTGTTGTTCCCACATAGCCTTTGGGTCATGCGAGTGTAAGATGGGCCTTTAGGGTGAGCAGGCCTCAGGTCCACTTGGGGGCTCAGGCACACATAGGATCTTTTTGTGGGTAGATGGAGGCTGAGGTGGGAACAGGAATGTCCAGCCACCTGGGGACATGTCTTGTGCAGGCAGGTGATGTAGGAGACTTCTCCTTCCCTCCCCAGACTCCTAGGCCAGGCAACTCCTAGAAACCTCAGTTTGAAAATCACCTTTGCACCATTGATTTAATCAAGCTTAGCTTTCCTAGGTTGCAAGTTCTTTAAACTGTATATTGCCATTTTTAGAGGAATACTAGGAACTGAAAATGCAAAGCAGAGATGTATTATGTTATCTTTCTAGCTTCTCATGAAAACAAAAACAGCAAATGCATTTCAAGTGGGGACAGCTACGGTCTCTTTTTTCTGAGTTGGGGTCTCACTCTGTCTCCCAGGCTGGAATACAGTGGCACTATCACAGCTCACTATGGCCTCGACCTTCTGGGCTTAGGCGATCCTTCTTCCTCAGCCTCCCATGTAGCTGGAACTACAGATGCACGCTCTCATGCTGGCTAATTTTTTGAATTTTTTGTAGAGATGAGGTTTCGCTATGCTACCCAGGCTGGTCTTGAACTTCTAGTCTCACGCAATCCTTCCACCTTGGCTTCCCAAAGTGCTGGGTTTACAGGAGTGAGCCATTGTACCCGACTTGGTCTTTTTTAGTTAAGTATCAGATGTGACTTGAATGAACAAAACTGGTATGAAACAGTGTTGATGAAGAGTACAGTGCAACCCAGACGTACCACACTGCTATTAGGTTTTGCAAGAGTTAAACACTGTGCATTTCAGAGTCTGTGCAGTGGTGAAATATTAATGCTAATTAAATGAGTTGTAAATATTAAGCTCTTTATTTCCAGAAGAGGGAAATCCTCAGAGTTTAAAGCTCACACAGCTCCAGTTCGAAGTGTGGACTTTTCGAATGATGGCCAGCTTCTGGTGTCAGCTTCTGAGGACAAGTCCATCAAAGTGTGGAGCATGTACCGCCAGCATTTCCTGTTCTCCCTGTACCGACACACACACTGGGTACGCTGCGCCAGGTGAGTGCAGGAGGCCCCAAGAAGGGGTTCATGGTAGTTGTCAGCTGTGTTTGCCCCAACCTCCAGAAAAGGGGATTGGAGGCAAATATTTTCTTCCACTCAGCAAATGTTTATTGTGTGACCATAATAGACAGAAAACACCTAAGACAAATTAAATTTAACAGAGTGTAATTGAGCAAAGAATGACTCATGAATTGGGCAGCCCCCTGGGTAGGCCCAGGAGGTTTATGGACAGAGAGAAGAATGGAAGTGAGGGGCACACAGCCCGATGGCTGCATCTCAGCGTTTGCCTTATTTGAACCCATTGGCCACCTGTGGCCAAAACTCGGTGACTGGCACAAGAGTAGGCTAGTCTGTGTACACATCCAGTTAAATGACAGTTCACCATGTCAAAGGTGACAGAGAAACTTCTAGGTCAAATCCAAAATATGCAAGCTGGCAGTTTGGGGCTAAGCTTAATTTAACAACTGCTACATGCTGGGAACACTAGTAAGCAAAATAGTCAGAAACCTTTGCTCTTATATTTAATAGAGACAGACAGTAAGCAGGTAGGAAAATAGATATAGCAGGTCAATAGTAAGCAACTTGGAGGAAAATAGAGCCAGGTAGAGAAAGGGCAGCAGCATTAAACACAGCCTTCAGGGCTTGCCTCACAGCAAGGTAGCACAGAGACAAAGGCAGGAAGGAGGGAGGCTTGAGGGAGTTCTTGGATAGAGAACATGGGTGGAGCCTGTGGCTGTGTGAAGAAAAGGTAGAGCCTGTGGCTGTGTGAGGAAAAGCTAGGAATGACAGGGGCTGGCAGAGGCCTAGAGGGAGGCCGCTGGGTCAGGATGAGGTATTGCACACCCACCTCTCTGACCTGCCTTCCCATGGGCCACTCTGACTGCTTGTGGAGGATACAGCCAAGACCCAGCCAGGCACAGGGCCCTTGCTAGGAGGCAGATGCAGTATAGGCCCTGGCTAGAAGCAAGGTGGTGGCGGTGGAGGTCGAGCAGTAGTTGGGTTCTAAACAGAGGCTGGAGTCACACCTGGCAGAGAAATAGCATCAGGAAGGGTCCCTGGCCTTTGGCAGCAGCCTGTGGGTAGCGAGTGCTGCTGCAGGTGTAGTTACTTCCTGCCAGCAGGTCGGGGCTACCCCCATTTTGCAGATGAGGAAACTGAGTTTCAGAGAAGTGAAGTTAGGACTCCTCTGGTTGAAAGTGACAGAAACCCACATAGGTTCTCTTTCTTGACACCTCAGCTGCAGAAGACTCAGGCTAACCAGCGTGTGAAATTACACCCACTGGTTCTGGAAAGAACTGTTGGCCCATGCCATCCAACAATGAATGTACACAAAGGCATGAGTTATATGGTAGTCAGTGGGCTGGTGTGCTTGGAGTGGGAGAGAAGGTCGGAACCAGTGACCAGCACAGCCAGTGTCGGTGTCGTGTCCCAAGGCCTCTCTGTACGCCGGCCTCCCCACTTCCCCCCCACAGGCTGATGCCGAGTCCCTCCAGCTCCAGACTTCTGTCCTCATAGCCATCGCTCCCAGCTCCAGTTAGAAAGCCCCCGGTGACCTGCCCAACATGCAGCCTGCGCCTTCCTTCCGCATGGTAGGGAGGTAGTGCGTTGGCTGCTGTGTAGGGCAGGGGCCAGGGAGGAGGGGTGGCTCCAAGCACCTGCTCCAGGCTGTGGAGGGCAGGGGGTGGAGAACAGGTCCCACAAGCAAGGGGCATGGCACAGACACGGTCACATGACCCTGCAGCTCCTGCTTGGTTCCTGAGGTGTGAGGTCACAAGCCCATGTCCCCAGTTAGGGGCGGGAGTTGGCGCCTCACTCTATCTAGCCTCAGAGCCCACACTCCTCCCGCCTGCTAGGATCTCAGGGGACACCGTTGCTCAGAAGGTGCTACTGGCAATCCAGGTAATGAGCCTTCAAAGAGTGAGAAATGGTAGGCAGGAGGCCATACATTTAGTCCATTGTATTTACTTATTTACAGTTGAGGTCTTGCTCTGTCACCCAGACTGGAGTGCTGTGGCACACTTGTGGCTCACCACATCCTCAACCTCCTGGTCTCAGAGAATCCTCCCACCTCAGCCTCTAGAGAAGCTGGTCTTACAGCCATGTGCCACATCAGCCGATTAATTACTCTTGATTTTTTTGTAGAGACAAGGGCTTGCTATGTTATCTAGGCTGATCTCGAACTCCTGGGCTCAAGCAGTCAGTCCTCTTGCCTCGGCCTCCCAAAGTGCTGGGATTACAGGTATTTTAAATTTATTGTAGAGACAACTCACCAAGTTGTCTAGGCTGGTCTCAAACCTCTGGGCTCAGGCAGTCCTCTTGCCTCCACCTCCCAAAGTGCTAGAATTACAGGTGTGAGCCACCTCACCCAGATTGGTGTGAAATTGTTATCTTCCAAAGATTCCTTTAATAAGCGTGGCCCCTGCTGTGTGCCGTATACCTGTATTAAGGACTTAGGAAGGAAAGACACAGTCTTGGCCTCAAGGAGCTTATGGGTCAGTGGAAAAAAAGTGGATTCCAAAGAATGATAAAATGTGTATCCTGTGGCAAAAATGATACACCAGATGACAAGGGAGTGAGTGAGTGAGGCCAGGCATTAGATTTGTGTAAGAAAACATCAAGGAAGACATCCCAGACCAGAAATGAGGGAATGGCAGGGAAGCAGAGGCAGCCGCCAGTGCACGGGGGAGGAGGGAGGACACACAGTCCCAGGGAGCCCAGCTGGTGACCCACGAAACATGGTATGCACTGGGACATGAATGAGCAGCTGTCGTCAGGACGCAAGTAGTGTAGTGGGGCAGGATGATCCCACAGTCACATGCCCATCTGCATGGTTTCTGGGAGGTGTTCACTTCCTGCTCTGGCTCCAAGGTCCTTGTGCACCCGAGGCTTCTCCAGGGTCCATGGAGAGAGGAGGAATGTCAGTTGAGGTGCTCGGGATGGAGTAAGCCATGAGACTGCCCCTCCTCCAGCTGCCTAGGAAGAAACTCTGGAGGTGCAGAGAAGCTCGTGGAGGCTGCTGGAATGTTCTCCATCCACGGGAGAGGAGAAGGCGATGGCGGGCGTCTGCCCTGCTGTCTGCCTGGCATCCATGCCATCCTCTGGTGGCAGTGCATGAGCTTGCCGGTGGAGCCCTCCTTCCCTGGTCCCTCTGGGTGGCACAGGTTGGAGTGGCCCTGTCTCCAGCTCAGGCTCACCTGGGAACATGGCATCCCCCCACAAGAGGCATCTTGCTGGAACCAGGCCTTTCCTCTTGAACTTCAGGCTTTCAGCTTATGTAAGCCTGTAACTTCTGAGGGACACATGGGCAGAAACTGACCTGAACATGATGGGGGTCCAGAGGACACCAGAGCCGTGACATGAAGTCACAGCGACCCGCTGTCTAATCTCACAGTTGGTTTCTGGATACAGCCACACCTGAAAGCATTAGAATGTGGGTGAGAAATGTGACATGAGCCTTATAGAATTCCCTTTTGCCTTTTTGTTGTTGTTGTTGTCCCTTAAAAAAAAAAAAGATATTTTCCATAGAAAATGATACCTGAGCAGGGTTTTGGAAAAGTGGGATCTCTGTATCCGGCCAAGACGTGTATTCTTTACGTCCCCAGCACCTCTGCCCTGATTTCAGCATCACTGGCCCTCATGGCAACCTCTGCAGTGATCTCCCACATGCTCTCTGACTACAGATTCCCTCCCCCCTCTCCATCCCATGCCCCTGCTTCTGGGAAAAGCTCATCCAGACATGCTGTTCCTCAACTGAAGGTCCCCAGTGGCGCCCAACCCTGGAGTGTGTGCTGTGCCCTCCTACTGCAACCTGTCTTCTGTCTCTCTCGTTGTTTACCTTCTTGCAGCCACCCAGGGTTCCTCAAGCGTGAATGACCAGTTTCGTTCTGGGCCTTTCCACAGGCTGCCTTCCATGCTGGAATGCTCCCTGCATCCCTCTCCCACCATTGTTCTGCTCTGCATCTTCCTCCACAAAATATTTTGAACTCTCCCGGTCAAGCTTGTGTGATTCCTTCATGCCACCTCATTGCCCTAGTTATGAGACCTGCCCGCCAACTCAAGCCCCTCTTCCCTTCTCGACTTTGAACTGTATGTTGCATTCCCATGTATATTGCATTCCCTTGCCGGGTACTACCCTAAAGTCTGGGGACCCAGCAGAAAGTAAAACAGTCACAACTCCTCCTCTCGTGAGGTTTCCTCTTCTGAAGGGGAGAAACAGTCAGCAGACACACCAGTGTCAGGTACTCTGAAGAAAAACAATGTAGGGTAACACAACAGACCATGGCGAGCTGGGAAGTGCTCGTCTACCCACAGGGGTCACGGAAGGCACACTCACCTGGGTGACACTTGGGCCAAGACCTGACTACATAGGGACAGCTAGGAAGGTGGGTGTTAGGAGAGGGTGCAGGACAGGCGGACACAGTGTGAGAAGCCCTGTGGAGTGTTTGTGAGAGGGTGGGGAGGCCCAGGGGTTGTGCAAAATGTGGGTAAATTAGTGAAAAGCCAGTGAGTAGGCTTGGGTTGGCCTCTAATGAGCAGGTGACTTTGGTGGGTGTTGGCGTGGGTTTCTTTAGAGAAGTGTCATTTCTGCAAATCTTTTCTAGCAAATCCAGAAGTGCTGTACATGTGTGCTCCACACAGAGGCTGTCTCTGTTCCTTTGTTTTCTTTTCTGTATTGGTGTCTCATTCTGTCACCCAGGCTAGAGTGCAGTGGCCTGATCATGGCTCACTGCAACCTGGATCTTGTGGGCTCAGGTGATTATTCTGCCTCAGTCTCCCAAGTAGCTGGGACTACAGGTGTGTGCCACCACACTTGGCTAATTTTTTTATTTCTGGTAGAGACAAGGTCTTGCTATGTTGCCAGGCTGGTCTCAAAGTCCTGGGCTCCAGCCATCCTCCTGCCTCAGCCTCCCAAAGTACTGGGATTGCAGAATGAGCTACTACTCTCCTTTGTTCCTTTTGGTTGACTCTTGTTTTGATCAGCACGTCACTTACTCAGCATGCCTGGTCTTAATGGAATGCCAGTAATCTTGCTGGCGCCTTAAGGTTCTGGGGGATTTTTCTTTAATTGGTTGTTTCTTTTACTGTTTGGAATGATTCATGCAAAACGCCGCAGAGGCCACCCTGAAGGAATGTTCTTGGATAAATAATTTGGTTAAGTGTAATAAATAGGGCCTCCATCTTGGCAGTTTTTCATATATGTACTTTGTAACATGCTTCCAGATTCTTCCTCACACACTTATGATCATCTGTTTTCTGGGCACATCTTATTACAATTAGAACAGGAGGGTTTAGACCAGTGTCTCAACTCAGTGGCCCAGCCTCCCAGAGCATTTGTGCATCTTCCTGTGGGAGCTTAGCCCTGAGGAGGTCACCCCATGCAGGACTTCCAGAGGTTTGCCAGACCAGAAGTCCTGTTTTCACTCACTTCCCAGAGGTGTGAAATTTCTTGGAGGACTGAGTCTTGTGGAATCAATGTGGGAGGATCTGAAGCAGAAACCAGATGCCAGTTTACTTTTTTACAGTGACAGTGCTCAATGCCAAGGGCCTGGAACATTTGCATGCCTTAGGGCCTTCCTCCTTTGCCAGCAGAGTCAGAATATTCTCAGAAAACTGCATAGTGAACCCTGGAACTAAAGCAAGGGGGGTTTGTGGAACAGATCTTGTAGAAGTGTGCTCGGGGTAGTTAGGGAGATGTGCCCTTCTCCCCATAGACACACCCGCCCAGGGAGTTGCACATCGGTCCTACTGCCGAGTGCTCCTGCCCTGGGCTGGGCTGAACCTGCCAACCAGTTCTCATCCTTTGCATCCTGCGGGCTGGGCTAAGCCTGCTGACCAGCTCTCGTCCTTTGCCCCTGCTCTCTAGTGATGTAGCATCTTCCAAGCCACGTAGTATGGTTGGGGAGTTTTGGCAGAGAGGCGACAGAGTCATTAAGAACATGTACTCATTAGCATGTGGTCCTTAACACATGATAGCCTCTCTGGGCCATAGTCTGCTCCGCTATAAGATGGGTACAATGGCAGTGCCTTCTTTGTCCAGTCATTGTGAAGACTAAATGAATTAATGAGTGTCAAGTGTCAGTTAATGCCTGCTGTTAACCAGCCTCACACCCCAGTTCTTCCTCATATGGATTATACTGGAGCCACTGCTAGGTGGTAACCAGAAGTCTTCTCACACACTCACACATAGTTTTGGGTTGCTATTACAGGTAGCTACTGTCATCTATTGACTATGTCTTAGGTAGTAAGCTTAAAGAGAGGGTAATTTTATTTAGGTAGTCAGGTCTGAAAATTTCTGCCTTTTATCTGCAGTGTATATATAGTCCGTTTATAGGTGTGTAACTAGTCCTGTGATTGGATTTAAGTCCACCATCTCACTGTTTCTATTTGTTTCATTTTCTTGTTTCTTCTTTATCCTTTTCTTTTGAGTTAACAGAGGATTTTTTAGTATTCCGTTTTAATGCCTCTATTGACTTTTTAGCTTTATTCTTTGTCTTGTTTTTTGTTTAGTGGTAACGTCTAGAGGTTACAGTATGCAGCCTTAACTGACTTATCACAGTCTGCTCTTGTATTAATTTTATGTATAATGTTAGAATTTACAAAATTATACCTCCATTTACCCACTTCTTGTCAGTCTTACTTCTATGTATAATGTAAGCTCCTAACGCATTAAGCAGCCAAATATTCATTTAAAGAAAATAAGAAACAAGTTTTTTATATTTACCCATATTGACCAGTTTCTACATGCTCTATTCCTTTGTGTAGATCCAAGTTTCCATCTGGCATCATCCCTTTTTAACCTGAAGCACTTCATTTACTATTTCTTTTATTTCTTTCTTTATATTTTGAGTCGGAATCACACTCTGTTGCCCAAGCTGGAGTGCCGCGGCACGCTCTTGGATACCACAGCCTTGACTTGCTGGGTTCAGGCGATCCTTCCTCTTCAACCTTCAAAATCGATGGAACCACAGGCGCCTGCTACCACATCAGCTAATTTTTTTATTTTTTGTAGAGATGAGGTCTCACCAAGTTTTCCAGACTGGTCTTGAATCTCTGGGCTCAGGCAATCCTCTCACCTCTGCCTCCCAAAGTGCTGGGATGACAGGGGAGCTCCACCATACTTGGCTCATTTACTATTTCTTGTAGTGCAGGTTTCCTGGAGATGGGAGGCTTCTCAGCTCTTTGTTCATCCTTTTTTGTTGTTGTTGTTGAGTTGGAGTCTCACTCTGTAGCCCAGACTGGAGTGCAGTGGCCGCTCCCGGCCACTGCAGCCTCGACCTGCTGGGCTTCTGCGATCCTTCCGCCTCAGCCTTCCGCCTCAGCCTTCCAAGTAGCCGGATTTACAGGCACGCGCTACCACGCCTGGCTGATTTTTTGATTTATTGTAGAGATGAAGTCTCGCCGCCCAGACGGGTCTCAAACCCGTGGGCTCAGATAATCCACTCACCTCAGCCTGGCTTGTTCATCCTTTAAAGGCTATTTTTGCTGAGATGTAGACTTCTAGGTTGGTGGGTAATTTTTCTTTTAGCAATTTAAAGATGTCACTTGCTGTGATGTCCTCCCCAAATGCTTAGATTGAAATTCTGACCCCAAAGGTGATGGTACTAAGAGCTGGAGCCTATGGGAGTTGATTAGGTCATTAGGGCAGAGCACTCTCTTCATGGGAATTGTTCCCTTATAAAAGAGGCCCCAGAGAGACCTTTACGTCTTCTACCATGTAAGACCCAGCAAGAAGGTGCCAAGTATGAACCAGGAAACAGGTCCTCACCAGACACCAAATCTGCTGGCACCTTGATGTTGGACTTCTCAGCCTCCAGAACTGTGAGGGATAAGTTTCTATGGTTTATAAGCCACTCAGTGTGTGGAATTTTGTATAACAGTCCAAATTACTAAGACATCATTTCATTGTCTTCTGGATTGCGTTGTTTTTTATGTGAAGCCAGCAGTTGTTTTAATGTTATGCCCTATGTATAATGTGTCTTTTTCTCTGCTGTCTGATCTTTTTTTTTTTTTAGCAGTTTGACCATTCTAAGCCTAGGTATGGTTTTATTTATTTATTTTTCCTTGTAATTCATGGGACTGTTTGGATCGATGGATATTTTTCCTCATATTTGAAAAAATTTTATCTTTCTAAAATATGTTTTTCTCCTATAATTTCTCGTCTCCTTCTGAGACTCCATATTGACATTTCCCTACTTGACATTGTCCCACTGTGTATTAAGGCTTCATTTATTTCTTTCCATGTTTCTCTCTCTAGGCTTAGTTTGTAGAGTTTCTCCTGGCCTACTCACATGTCCTCTGGTCTTTTCCTCCGCAGGGTCCGTATCTGTTTCTCTGGCGAGGGTCTCCATCTGCTTGCTCACAATGCCTATCTTTTCCTTTAAGTCCTTGAACATATTTACAATAACTTTTACAGTCCTTGCCTGCTCATTCCAACATCCATGCTGCATTCAACATCAACAAGAAAAACATATACAACCATACCTAGGCTTGGCATGGCCAAATTGCTAAAAGCCAAATCTCATCCATACTGTATCTGGGTCACATTTTTCTGCTTCCTTATATGTCCTATGATTCTTTTGATCGTATGCCTACACTCTACTACATGTTGGGGAGGATAGATTTGCTGTCGTTGTCTAAAGAGTGTTTTGTTCCAGTAAGAAATTAACTTTCTGCTGGCCTAGCTAGATTCTGCTGAGGCTTGCATTTAACTCATGTGGGGTGGGTCTGCAGTAGTCTTACTCTTTGGCTGTCATCCTGGTGGCCCTTCTAGGGTTTCAGCTGAATGCCTGGAGTGTTCGGCAGAGTCTGCTCAGATCCTGAACAGCTCTCAGGCATGCATAGCCTCTGTGATCTTTGTTCAGCTCCCAACCTCCCAGTGGTTGTTCTCAGCTCTTGCCTGAGCTACCTTGTATTTGTTCAAAGACTCAAGGGGATTCCTAGGCATAGTTTTTGGGGTTTCTGCCCTTCATAGCTCCTTTCTCATACCCTGTCCTCAAAATCCCAGCCCTTTAGCAGGAATCTGAATTCCGATTTCTGTTTCCTCCACCCAGTGAGACTGCTGTTGGCCTTGGGTTCTGCGTCCTTGTACAATGATTAGGAAAGTGCTCCCAGGCAGAAATATGGGGTGGATTTTGTGTTCAGGTCATGTGTTTCCCATCCTTCAAGATGCACAACCTTTTCTGTGTCTTGCCCAGTGCTGAAGCAGTTGCTTCCTGAGTTTTGCTTAGTTCTATGACTGTCTATGGTAGGTGAGTAGGTCTGATAATTATTACTGCCCCCATAGGCAGAATTGGATGTTCTGTCAAGGGAGTTAGTGGAACCTGACAAGACAATTTGAAAATTCCCATGGATTATAATAATTATGCAAGAATAGCAATAAAAAACTGTCAAGAAAAAAATTAGACTTGTCAACCAGCTTTCAAAATGTAGTATAAAATGATAGTAATAGATCCATGTACATATATGGGAACTAATGATAAAGGTAACATTTCCAGTCAGTGGGGAAGTGCATGGACTATTCAATATGTGGTTAAGATAACGAGATTTCTATTTGGAATAATATAAATTTGGATCTTTATTTCACACCATACATTACTTAAAATTGTAGATGAATTTAAGCAACTACACATTAAAATGGTCCAAGTGACACTGCTCTTCCCCCTAGTGCATGAACAGTGTACTTAAATGAACGTAGATCAGTAGAGCAATTGTTTCTCCCTTTCGTATTTGAATTTTACATGTATGCTATGGTCTTAAGTAATTACATTTCTGTGTTTGTCTTTGTGCCCAGTACTTACTGTGAGCTTGTTTCTGGAGTTCAGACTTACTCCATGTGGCATAGGGATGGTGCTCATGAGTGTAACAGGAGGTGAGTAGCTGAGTTCTGAGTTCTGGACTAGCCATTGTTTATGACCATACATCTTTTTTTTTTTTTAGTTCGAGTCTCACTCTGTCGCCCAGACTAGAGTGCAGTGGCATGCTCATGGCAACCCCAGCATCCACCTCCTGGGCTCTGGCAATCCTTCTGCTTCAGGTTTCCAGGTAGCCAGAACTACAGGCGTGTGCTGCCATACTCAGCTAATTTTTTAATTTACTTTAGAGATGAGGTCTTGCCTAGTTGCCCAGGCTATTCTTGAACCCATGGACTCAGCCAATCCCCTTACCTTGGCCTCCCAAAGTGCCAGGATTACAGGCTTGAGCTATCATGACCATACATCTTAGTTTAAGGAAATATTTTAAGATATGTCATATTGAGAAATATACTCAGACTTTTTTTTTTTGAGTTGGAGTCTCACTTTGTTGGCCAGGCTGGAGTGCAGTGGCACACCACAGCCATCCCAGCGTCGACCTGCTGGGATCCGGTGATCCTTCTGCCTCAGCCTTCCAAGTAGCCAGAACTACAGGTGTGCTACCACACCCAGCTAATTTTTTTTTTTTTTTTTAATGTAGAGATGAGGTCTCACCAAGTTGCCCCGGCTGGGCTCGAACCTGCGGGCTTAGGCAATCCATTGACTTCAGCCTCCCAAAGTGCTGGGATTACAGGCTGAGCCACTGAGCCTGGCCAATACTCACACTTTTAAAATACACCTAGTATAATCCTTTTAGAAATAAATGTGCAAAATATATAGGGAATCTATTATAGTGAATTCCACAACTGAAAATTTATCCAAAATAAATACACTTTTGTATTCAAAGGAAAAAAGCTTTGAATTCAAAGGTATTGCTTTCAGTATAATTTATAATGATGAGAAATTGAGAATAACCAATTTTTCCAAATAAAGACAATTAGTTAAATGCATTTAGATTATTAAGTAGCCATTAGGAAGGGAGTATATGCAAGTTGTGGCATGAAAACATGTTAACATGGGGTAGGGCCAAAATTCAAGATTATAAGATTATATAAGACCTATGTATGAACAAAGATAAGTACCTATCATGCACAAAATATTGAACAAGATGGCACTTGGGTGATGAGATTTTAGACTTTTAAATTTTTTAATATTTCCTAATTTTAAAAAACAAGGTTTTAATTATTAATGAAGAAAACATTTGTCATTAAATATATATATATGAGAGGGACCCTCCAAAAAACAGTAATCATCTTTTGGAGGGTGAGCCCCTTGCAGTACACTCAGAATTTGTTCCTCCAGATCAAACGATCAACCAAAGTTTTTGTCTGGAAGTTTTCAGAAAGTTGCGTCACGACTTGCAGAAGAAACGCACCAAGTTGTGACAAACAGATGACTGGTCCTTGTACCATGACAACATGCCTACCCACATCATGCTGACTGTTCAGGCCATTTTTGACCAAAAACAACATGACCCTAGTGCCCCACCCTCCCTATTCACCAAATCTCTCCCCAAGTGACTTATTTTTGTTTCCCTGGATGAAAAAATCCTCAGAGGAAAACATTTTGCCAATGTGAAAGAGATGAAACAAAAAATGGCAGTCACACTAAAAAGCATCAAAATTGATGAGTTCAAAAACTATTTTGAGCAGTGGAAAAAGTGTCTCGATGGGTGTATTGCATCAGATGGCAAGTACTTTAAAGGTGACTAAAGTTTAAAGATGTAGGAACAAATATACAATTTTTTAATGTGTTCTGGGACTTTTGGGTTCCTCTCTTGTAAGTGAGAAATATTATCTCTTTAGTTACAAAATAATTTTTCTAAAAGTTAAAAATATTATAGGCCTATATTTTTAAAATAGTTTATTTTATGGGATAATTTATATTTCTTTCTAGTTTTCTCAGTCAGAAGTAAGTAGTGGATAATGTAAAGAATGTTTCCAACATTTTTGCTATTCCAGCATTAATTTTAGGTGAAATATTTGCGTGTAATTTTCAGTTTTTGGTCAGGTTACAAGTGACCTTTTGACCATCTGAATTGCAAATAATTTTTTAATCATGGTAACATAAATATAATATACAGTTTACTATTTTAGCCATTCTTATGTATATGATTCTGTGGCATTAAGCACATTTACATTGTTGTACAATGAATTGCCAAGACATTTCTCAACTTTCATTGGCTATATGTAATGTTAAGTTGATCTCAATTCCCTTAAGACTTGTTTTGTTTCCTAAATATTTACTGAAGACCTACTCAGTGCCAGGCACAGTCTGGGACAGATTAGTGAATGAGACAGATATGGTTCGTGTCTTCTCGGAGTTTACACCCAAGGAGGGATACACACATAGACCACTTGGTTATAGGTGGCACATGAGTATAAATTCAGGCTGCTCTAAGAACACATCCTGGGGCACCAACGTGTTCAGGAAGGCTTTTCCTGAGGAAGTGACATTGAAGTAGATAATTCCTGAGCTACTGAAGTAGATAATGATGTGTTTAAAAAAAACCAAAACACCTTTTTAGGTCTTTTAAAGTAGGCAAAGAGGCCAGGGAACAGCACTTAGGACACGCCTGAGGCAAGAGCCAGGGACCTAAGAGAAGACTGAAATGCCCAGAAGAGTAGGGGGAAGGAGGTGGAGAGATAGAAGGGCAGGTCCTGGAGGGCTGTGGGAAGTGGTTATCATGTCAGCCTTCTCCCTAGAGAAATGTGAAGCCACCAAAGGACTTCAAGCAGAAAAGTGACCCCAATAGAGACTTACACATTTCTCTAGTTGCTTGTGGGAAATGGATGACCACAGGGCTTGTGGGGGTTGGAGAAGTTGTGGCCTGATAAGGGATTGGAAGGTGGGGGGTGAAGAGAAGGAAGAATTACGCTGACCCCTAGGCTTCTGACTCCAGAAGCCATTTGCTGAGAAAGAGAGCCCTGGAGAAGGAGCAGCTTGGGGAGAAAGAGAATGCATTCAGGTTTAGACACGTCTGGAATCGAGGTGTCGGCAGAACATCCAGGGGGAAACGCCCTGGCCCTGCTTCGGGGTGGAGACTGCAGGAACACCATCTGGGCAGATCAAGGGTAAATGACCTGACAAATAGCTAACGTGTTTCATGGCACACCTCATCTTTTATATCCTTTTCCTCTGCTTTTTGTCTCTCAGCAATTACAGAAATGATTCCTGGTATTGTCATCAACAGATGGCTACTCCTCTACTGCAGACCAGCACTTAACATAAACATTTTGCGGATTGCTTTGAACTTCACCTTCCGTCTATAAACAATAAATCCTCTCAGAGCAAACTCTGAGACTGCCCTTTTTTTTTTTTTTTTTTTTTAATGAGTCTGTGAAAGTTTTAGGGCAACTGCTATCTAAATTCCCTCATTATACAACTAGGAAATGGTGGCCACTGTGGTGGTGAGTTTCACAAGGTGACAGAGTTGGGTGGCTGCAGCCCTGGCCTTAGAATTAAGGACTCCTCTTACTGGGCAGACTTATTTCCACCACCATTACTGCTTCCTCTTCCTAGTGAAGAGCTGCTGACTGCAGAGTTCCACTTACTAATGATTTCTTTCTTGCAGGACATGAAACAGCGCCTACCCTGTTTGGTCCCAGAGCACTGAGGGCTAGAAATGTATCTTTATAGAATAATTATTCTAATGGTTAGAAGTATCCAAAATAAAATTTGGATTTCTTATGAAAACTTTTTAAAACATGTCATGGTCCATGGAAAACTCTTCGTTGGTTCTATAATGGACACATAACTTTGGGACTGTGCATAGAGATATAAAATTTTCTGTAGTTTTAGGAACTACATAGATTCTAAGTTAAAGAATTCCTGTTATATAATTTGGGCTACCATCAAGGACACACAAATTAGTCTTTCTAGAAAGAAGTCCAAGGATTTCCTCTTCTGTTGAATTAAGTACCAATAAATGTTAAAGGATTCAATAGTAGTTCAGTTAACGTCTCATGTGCGTTATAGACCGTCCGCTTTGGCTAATCCATTAGTCACTGTTGACTAATGTAATATCCATCTTGGTGACACACTTGCTAGACGTTTTAAAAGGTGGTTGGATGGTACTGAATTAGTCAGAAATCTATTAACGTCTTAGTAGAAATTTTATATCCTCTTTACATTTTTAAAATTAACAGCCCAGTTAGATGTTATTTGAGCCTTGACCATAACGAAAAGACCAGCCTTTCCTGATCAAAGTCAAAGCAAAAGGAAGCCTGTTTTATTGGTGCTAACTGATTTTTAATGTATCTTATTAAAAACAAAAGGGAGGGGCAACCCCTTCTGGTCTCCTCCTACTGTGGAAACTTTTCTGTCCTCTCAATAAATCCTGCTTTCTCACTTAAAAAAAAAAAGAGGGGGAGAATATACACAAACCATCATTCTCACTTTCAGCCCCCCACAAGGCCAAAAAACATATACAGGGAGTGTGTGCAGGATTATAAAGTAGTTTCCAGAGAGGGGAGGTGTTAATCTGACCCTGTTAGATTCTGTTAAGTTGAAGTTGAAACCTCCCTGGGGCAGGGCTTCTTCCCAGTCATGCCCACTCTTTCCTTATCTGAGGCTAACTGTCCCTCCATTTCTTTCTTGCTGAGAAACTTCTCCCAGGCTACCGGCTCTCCTGCTCAGCATGCATTTTTAACTGACTAAGATGTACGCTTTTCCTCATTCCCAAGTTCCCTTAAAATCTTGTTTATTCTATGGAGATTCTAGTGACAAACTGGCACTTTTTTTTACAAATTTTTTTGTATCTCTTCCTAAAATTATTTTTGTGCCCTTCTCCTTTCTCCTCCGTACAGTGAAAGCCTCATGAGGGAGGGTTCTTACCAGTCTCAGTGACAACGATATTCCTGTTACCCAGGGCAGTGCCCAGAGCTAGGCACTGGCAGGCGCTCAGTCCATCTTTGAGTCAATCAGTGATGAGTATCTTCACCATAAGCGCCGCTAGAATAGGGACCATGTTTGTGTACTGACAACCGATGGCAGGACACATAGATTTTTATTCAAAGATGGCCTTTAGCCATCCACGAGCACCACCCCATGGTTCCCCTCCACTTCAGAACTTTCTGTTGTTCACATGGAAGCTACACACAACTTTCAGTGCTCTAAGGAATCTTGCCAGCGGAAGAAACTTTCCTTTTTGTTGGAGACTCAGCAAGTAAGTGCAGAGGCTTGGCTATGGAAACACTGCCTGATTCAAATCGAACTTCTCTCCTCACTGATTCTGGCAGTCACTGATCCTTTTTGTGCCTCAGTTTGTTCATCTGTAACAGGGTAAAAAATAGCACCTGTTTTACAGGATTGTTTTGAAGATGAAATGAGTTGCTATAGGTAAATGTGTTAAGAAGCTTTCCAGAACAGGTGCTCGCTAAATGTGGGTAAGATTATGACATGACGGTGGTGGTGTGTTGGCCAATAATGTCATAGGAGGAGTATTTTTATACTTTGTTATTATCTAATCATCTCACTTCATTAAATATTTTCCTTTATCATTTGTGTCCTCGAAATACAAGAATCAGGTCTTCCCTTAGAAATGTTCTTGTCATTTACAGTATTCACATTAAGTGATTTTTTAAAAATGATATCTTATTGAGAAACACAATTTGATTCCTTGCATTCATTGTTTATAATTGTTATGCCAAGTTTATCTTCATGAAGATACCAAGTAGACTTTTATCCCCAGAATCTATATTTTAAAAGTTCCTGCTACTTGGTGCATTTCTCAAATAATGTCCTTCATATTTGAATTTTCCTCACATTTTCTGGAAGAAAAGATTAATAAAATATTACTTATTATAAAATCAGCATGGAAGATTTTTCCTCGCAGGGTTATTTTCTTGAATTCTGAAATATTATCTCACACAGAACTTTATTATGCTTCTGTGTCTTTTATTTGTTTTTTTCCCACATGGTGAATCCATAAATACTAGGTTTAAAGTTTCTGTCAGGAAGAATTATTTTTAGGTTGGCATTAAGAACGGGGGCGGGCAGAGAACAGAAAGAAAACACTTCTGTTCCAGTCTGCACCCCTGACTGACAACTTACAAGTACTCTTGACTCTGGGTGTAGAGGGAAAACCATAAATAAAATGGAGACATAATCAGCCTGTCACCTAAATCTGTCTTTTTTAGTTTTTGTTATTGCTAAAATATTAATAACAAAAATGCTATTTCTAGTTTGCTAATAGCCTAAAGTTTGTTTTCATTTTCTATTTGGTCCTCTGCTCTTCTTCCTATTTTCAAAAGGCACTTAGGGGGAAAAAATGAACCTTGGAAAAGATCTTAGAGGATTAGACAGCGTAAAAGCAGTAGACAAGATGTCTGAGGCTTTTCTCGTTTGCTCTTTAATGGGGCGTGTGGTGATGGATTTGTCAGTGAAGGCACTTGTGTTCTATCTGAAGAGTTGTCCTATTTTCAGTTCACTGGAGCTCCCTGGCTTCCCTAAGTCCAGGAAGTTGCAGGCGTTGACATTTGGGTGCTTTTGTGGGTGAGGTCACTTAGTTTTAATTCTCTACACACCAGTCCTTTTCTCACAAAAAGTTTCAGTGCAGGCTTGATAGAAGAGTAATAAAGGCTGGTCATATGGGTAGCCCTGGAAAAATGACAGAAACAGAAGAAAGCAGCAGAGGACTTTATAAAACACAAGGCACTTGACTTGGAAGGAGTACAGAATCGAATCAAAAACCTAGAACAGATACATAAATCTAAATTATTAAATCAAAAGACTAAAGGGAAAGAAGAATCTTGGTTAGTACACACCATATGTTGTGCTTTTAATGGTCTGTCTATGTTGTCTGTCGTGAAATTGGTGGGAAGGTGTAGGTTGCAGATATGACTTTGCTGCAAGTGTAGTGGTGGTCTTGGTGTTAGTATTTATGGTCTGGCTTGTATGTGGTGTGGTGGCAGACGTGGTGATTGCCAGAAGTTTTTCATGAATAAAATCTTCTGCTTTTCAGATTTTCACCTGATGGAAGACTAATCGTGTCATGTAGTGAGGATAAAACTATTAAAATTTGGGATACCTCAAATAAGCAGTGTGTTAATAACTTCTCAGATCCTATAGGGTAAGTATGCCCTGGGCACTAATGTGGGTTTGTATGCTAGGGAGACATTATTGCAATTGACATAAAGAAGTGAGGGGGAAGGGATTGAACTGTTAGGTCATCTTATCCTTTCCTTCTAGATTTGCAAATTTTGTGGACTTTAACCCAAGTGGTACTTGCATAGCCTCAGCAGGTTCTGACCAAACCGTGAAAATCTGGGATATAAGAGTGAACAAATTACTGCAGCATTATCAAGGTAACAATTTCCCAAACAAAAATAATTCAGTGATTGGGCTCCTCTGGCAAAAATGGTTTATCCTTCTTGGTGTGGTTGGCCTTTAAAGAACAGGGTAATTAGTGCCCATCACCAGTAGGCTCTGAGAAGCTAGAGGAAGAGGGAGCCTTGCAAATGATGTTAGGACTAGAAAAAAGGAAGTTTCTGGGAAAGTCTCAAACTCTGGCCATCTGTATTGTATAATAAGCCAGGGTTGGAATTGAGGCTGAATTCTGAATCACAGTGAGGGAAGTGAGCACAAGTAGTTGTTATAACTGGTAGGAGACAGCTTCCATCTGTGCCTGTGCATGGAAGCTAAAAGAGAAGTGACTTCCCAGGCGCAGTGGCTCACACCTGGAATCCCAGCACTTTGGGAAGTGGAGGCAAGAGGATTGTCTGAGCCCACAGGTATGAGACCAGTCTGGGAAATATGGCAAGACCTTGTCTCTACAATAAATAAAAAAAAAATTAGCTGGGCATGGTAGCGCACATCTATAGTTCCAGCTACTTGGAAGGCTGAAATGGAAGGATCGCCTGAGCCCAGCAGGTTGAGGCTGTGCTAGCCATGAGCATGCTACTGCCCTCCAGCCTGGGTGACAGAGTGAGACTCTGACTCAAAAAAATAAATAAATAAATAGAAGAGAGAGAAGTGACTTGGTTTCCTTGGTATATTGAACTTATATTAAATCCACATTATTTATTTTAAATTTTTTTATTTTGAATATGTGGGGTACAATTCAGGATTAGGTATACAAATGTTCATTATGCAGGTACCCTTGTTAAATCCACATTATTATCACATAAGTAGTTATCACTTATTCAGTGTTCACCATGTATCAGACATTGTGCTAAATCCTCACAATGTTCCTAAGAGGTATTATTATTATTATCCCCATTTCAAAGATAAGAAAATTGAGACTTAAGAAGAGTAAGTAACTTGCTCTAAGAATCACTAGAACTGACTTGGGTCTTTCTGCTTGCGAAGTTCAAGGAAGAATAAGCTTTTGATCACTGTATTATACTGCCTCCTACTGGTGTCCAGAAGTGAGTGCTCCAACATGAAGGCGGGACTGTGCCCCTCTTCAGATCTGTCTCCATGCTCTTAACCCCTTAATCCCAAGACACAAATTGGTTATTAGTTTCATTTGAGACTAGGCTATATGCCTTATATGAGCTGGCGATAATCAACTGTTGGTTATATTGACAATGTATCCAAAAACTTTGTAGTTGTGTGGGCAATATGATTATCTTTCCATGACATGGTCTCATTTTTTAGTTTTTTGGTCTCAGAGCTGGAAGCCTAATGCTGTATGATGCCAAGACACTTGCTCATCTTGTGGACTTTACAGAATATTGGGTTGTGGAGACGTTGCCCTAATTGATTCTTGTTTTCAACCTGATATTGCTAAAGAAGGCAGAGTGGTATCTTTAGATTTAAGAATTGTCCTCTGAACTCTTTGCTTTCATTTTCCGCAAATTAGTTCACAGTGGTGGAGTTAATGGCCTGTCATTCCATCCTTCGGGTAACTACCTCGTCACTGCATCTTCAGATGGCACACTTAAGATTCTGGATCTCCTAGAAGGAAGGCTCATATATACGCTTCAAGGACACATGGTATTCACACGAAGATTTGTGCTTTTTCTATATAAAATTATATAAAATAAAACAGATCTTAAAGTTTGATCCACTTTATTATATATCTTTATTCTTTTTTCAGATATAGCACAATTGCTACTATCACAAACATTTTTTACTTCCAAGGCTATGTTTTTATACTCTGGAAGCAACTCTTACAAATATTATTTGTTGTAATTCTTTCAACAGCCATTCAATGAATCCCCCATTGCTATCTTTATCAGTTTGTTGTGTAGATTTACTGGTTAAATGGTGATGGGTAAGTTGGTTTCCTGCTTCTGTCTTTCCCTGATGTGGGGGCTAAACCACCAGTTCAGGCATTCTCATGCCCCAACCTCACTCCTTCCATTAATATGATTGGTGTAGTCAGTTGGAGAAATCTGGCAAGGTTAGGCCAGTACCCTCTCCTCTCCTTCCCTGGAGAGTGAGCCTGTTCTCACTGTCTTTCTCTGAAGCCTCCTGTGGGGAGACCTGCCCTCACCTAGCATTGCCTGTGACTCGGTTGTCAATCCTGACTCATTCCTCCAGTTCTAGAAAGCTCGTCTGCCTTGCCAATGAAAGCTGCATTTTCTTTTTACAAGCACTTATCAGTAAGAAAGGTGATAGTTTGTCTTATTACTCAAGTGGTTTAGAACCAAGTGGAAAAGGGAGTGTTATTAAGCCTATTCAAAGACACCCCCTCCCCCACTATATAATGCATCAGAGGGAAATTTTTTTAAGTATATAAACTATCTTTTCTTCTGGGTAAATATTCAAAGGTCTCTGAATTTTTTAGAATACACCTTCTTTTTTTTTTTTTTTTTTTAGATGTACTAGGTCCTTCCTTTTAGCCAAGTATAAGCTTTTTATATCTAGAAATAGAATGAGCTCTGTGATCTAGAAGAAAAGGGGTTCTTTCTGCTCTCATGTCTCCTGCTTTGTTTTATCATTCATTCTGTAGCCGTGTTCAGGTGAAGCCGGAATAAACACTAAGCAGCTTAGATATATGAGCATTCATGGACTTAGAGTGAATAAACACAACCAATAAAAATGGCTAAGGATGAAATATTCACGAAGGAAGTACAAACTAATTGGAAAAAAAGATAAATACAGCATTTTAGGAGAAAAACTCTCTAGGGGAAGATAGAACTTGGCATAGCCTGGAGGTTCAGGTGTTTATGAAGCTATAATCACCTAAACCTGTGGGGTAGTTACTTGGAAAAATGCAAGATGTTTTTCCCTGAAACTTTTCTTGTATAGATCAAAAGCACATTACAAACAGGCAGAATGTTGATTGGTAAGGTTGTGGATATAAGGAAGTTGGTCTCGACTGCAGAATCGTCCTGGAGGCTGTGGCCTTGTGACTGTGCCAAGCATAGTCTCATCAGCCTCTTAGTGGTGGCCTGACTTCAAGTTCTTGTTGCCTCTCACCTAGATGAGTGCAGGCACTTCCTAACTAGCCTCCAGCCATTCCTCCTAACCCCAGTTCATCATCTCACAATTATCATATTTATTTTCACCCTTCCCAGCTCTCCTCCTAGCTGTGTCCACTTCTCCCTCATGTGGTTCACTGTTGCCCACAGGAGGGAGAACTCAGTGAAACCGCTTGTGTTCAGGAAATGACCACTATCTAAATAGCCCCATTCACATCACCTACATTTTTGTCATTCTGTTTCTGCTAGTGATTGGTTGAATACAGAGGCCAAAGCCAGTAAATAATGGAAATTTATTGTTGTGTTATTCTTTTTCTTTTTGAGTCGGGGTCTTACTCTGTCGCCCAGGCTGGAGTGCAGTGGCATGATCGTGGCTCACTGCAGCCTCGACTACCTAGGCTCAAGCAATCCTCCCACCTGAGCCAGCCTCCCGAATAGCTGAGTCTACAGGAACGTGCCACCAAGTCTGGCTAATTTTTTGATGTTTCGCTATGTCACCTAGGCTGGTCTCAAGCTCCTGGGCTCAAACAATCCTCCTGCTTTGGCCTCCTGAAATACTAAGATTACAGGCATGAGCCACCGCACCTAGCTAAGAAATTCTTATCAATTTAGACATGTGTAAGCTTTTCTTGAAATGAGAAAAAAGTTATTAATTTTTAGTATATTTCTAATGCTTTTTATTTGTGTTTTAATACAATTAGGTTTTTTGTATTATCTTTACTCTGCTAGTAACTGAATATGTTCTATCAGACCTACCACATGAGTATCTACATAAATTTTAATGAAAAATTGATATTCACAGTCCATTTGGCCATGGAAAAGCATCATTAAGTCCTTTTCTTTCTCTCCCTTTTTTTCTTAGGGACCTGTCTTTACTGTTTCATTTTCAAAGGGTGGAGAGCTGTTTGCATCCGGAGGTACAGACACCCAGGTTTGTTATTCTTTCCACTTTCTGTTCAGTTGGATTAGGGTAAAGGCACCTTTGACCTCAGCTAAGATTTTTACAATGAGGTAGTTTGTACATGTTAGGATGTTATCACTGAGTTTATATTTTAATTTAGTGCCATTAAGTCTGCTACTCCTAGCTGAAATAGTGCCAGTTCTGATAAGTTTTTGGAACTCAAATAGTTATTTTCTATTTCTCATTTTACACTCAATTATGCATGTAATCAGCACTTACTGAATGTCCATTTTCATTAAGTGGGTAGCATTTTTGCTTGAATTATTGCCTAATCTTTTATCTGTAAATCTTATTTCTTCCAATGTCAAGCTTCTTGAGGATGATAAACATAGATCATCATGTAGCAAATCTGCCTTTATTTGAAGTGACCAAAAGTCATTCACAACCAGATTTATTGAATACAGTGGATGATCAAGCCAAAGACATGGTTTTGAACTTTGGGGGGAGGGGAGAATAAGAGCATTTTAAGATATTTTCTTAATATGAATTTTTAACCAGACGTGAAGGCGATTCAAATGCTAAATCTCTCCCCCCATCATGCATTAAAAAAAGTGTTCATCAAAATATACATGTAGCCTTCCTCATTTGGGGGGACAATGCTATGTATTCATTTTTAAAAATCCGTTCCAGCCGGGCATGGTGGCTCAGCCTGTAATCCCGTGCCTTTGGGAGGCTGAGGTGAATGGATTGCCTGAGCCCACGGGTTCAAGACCCTCCTGGGCAGCGAGACCTAATCTCTACAATAAATCAAAAAATCAGCCAGGCGTGGTAGCACATGCCTGTAATTCCGGCTACTTGGAAGGCTGAGGCGGAAGGATCGCCAGAGCCCAGCAGGTCGAGGCTGCGGTGGCCGGGAGTGGCCACTGCACTCCAGTCCGGGTGACAGAGTGAGACTCCAACTCAAAAAGATAAATAAATAAATAAATAAATAAATAAAATAAATAAAAAATAAAAATCCGTTCCATTGCTTGGACACACAAGTCAATAATTGCTAATGTCACTGACTTTTGTATAGGTCTTATTATGGAGGACTAACTTTGATGAATTTCACTATAAAGATCTTCATAAAAGAAACCTCAAAAGATTGCACTTTGATTCACCACCACACCTTCTTGACATCTACCCAAGAACGCCACATCCCCATGATGGGAAAGTTGAGACTGTGGAAGTGAGTATTTTGTGCATATTTGTCCTACATTTTGTGTACATTTTGAGCCTGTTGATCAATGAGGGACTTGACGTTATACCGAATGATATATAACCTAGGCCTGCCTTAAAGAAGCAACACTTTGAGAAACAGTCCCCTGTCTTTGCTAATGATGTATCAATATGGTTGTGTGCAGCAGTGTTAATGCCTCATACACTGGCTTCTTGAAAGCCCAGAAAGAGCCAGGCTCAGTGGCTCAGCCTGTAATCCCACGCCTTTGGGAGGCTGAGGTGAGTGGATTGCCTGAGTCCGCAGGTTCGAGACCCGCCCGGGCAGGCGAGACCTCATTTCACAATAAATAAAAAAAATTAGCCAGGCATGGTAGTATGCACCTGTAGTTCCAGCTACTTGGAAGGCTGAGGCGGAAGGATCGCCGGAGCCCAGCAGGTTGAGGCTGCGGTGGCCGGGAGCGGCCACTGAACTCCAGTCTGGGCGACAGTGAGACTCCAACTCAAAAAAAAAAAAAAAAAGCCCAGAAAGAAAAATTTAAAAATTGTATTGATAGTAATAGGAAGTGAGAAATTGAATTCAAGGCCTCTTGTGCCTGAAGTCTGAATTAGCTTCCTACTCGAGGCATGTTGAGAGAGGTCATGTGAAGGCTGCCACAAGAACAGGGCAGTTAGTGAAATAGGTATCTTATAACAACAACAAAAAAAGATCTTATGGACAGGTAACAGAAAAGATTCAGGCATTAAATCTAATAATGGAGACCATTTATTGCTTTCCTATATAGATCTTTAAATATATAATTATCTACTTAGCTACAGATTTTTATTGACAAGTTCCTTCAGGGTCTATGGATTTAAGTGTTCTACTCTCTTCAAAGGGAAAATCATATTTGCTGGCTGTTTACTGATTTAGCCCCCCCTCCCTGTTTTTTGTTTTTTGGGGGTTTTTTTTTGCCATTTTCCGGGATTCTTCTTAAGAGCCTTTCTCTTCCAAGAGCTGACAATGGAAGTCACAATCACCTGTTCACCCGAATTTTTTTCTTTCCCATGACAGAATCTTTCTTTTTGAGTCAGGTATTTTGAGTTCTTGCGACTCACTCCCAGGAGGCAGTGCACTGGAGCCTCAGACACTGTTCACACCATGACTCCATGGCCCCATCAGTGATGTCCATGGCCTTCCCCCGTCACTTCTTTCATCTTAATTCCCCAGTCTTGGTCTTTCCTGTTACCTCAGCTACTTCTGCTAGTCTCCGGTTATATGTGGAAATATATCCTTTTTTTCTCTAAGTTTTTTTTGGGGGGAACTATTTTATAGATTTTAATTAATCTAACCTTGTCTTGGGATTTCTGTCTTTGTTTTTTCTTGGTAGTGTTGATTTTCAGTTATTTGCTATAATTTTTCCAACTTCTGACCATCTTTCCAGTTCTTCTAAAGTAGTATTTTACTACTTTATTCTACCATAATTTTAAAGGTTTATGTCTTTGAAAGACTGTAATATAATTTGTTTTCTCACAGTTTTCCTTCAGTTTCTACAATTATAAGTGTATTTATTGATCCCCTGTGATCACATAAACTCATAAAATATGTGGGAAATATATTTTAATTTGAGCATCCTTTTCTTGTGTCATCCACGCTGGTTTTTGGACTCCTGGTGTTTTTTGTTCTGCCATCTCTGTGGCCTGATTAGAAGGAAAGTGCCCCCTGGGCTGCCTTCTGGAGTGTGGGGGGGCGGGAGCAGCGCTGCGGGCCTCGACTGGTCACTTTCCTCCCTGAGTTGGGTAACTGTCTGTGACTCCATGTCAGCATAGCTCACAGGCCATCTTCTCTGTGACGTTCTGGCAGCTCCCATCCACTTATGACATCCACTTCAGAATGCTGAACTTTCCTTAAAATGTCAACGAGTTGTCTGAGTAGTTGTGCTCTGACGGTACAGTCAGAAAGCCGTGAAGCCAGCTCTGTTACTTTGTGTCTTCAGGTCAGGATGACCTAGGCCAGCAAAGCCGCTCTCAGCCATACTTTTCACATGTGCACTTAAAAATTCTATTACAAACTGACTTGTCTTCATGGAATTAGAATTCAGTTGCACTGTACACAATGTTGGTCCTTGTGACTAAGTTTTTTATGGCCTTTAGGTTAGTCAGCCCCTGTGTACACAGTTTAAATGACCTGTAAGCATGCATGGTTGCGTAAATTAAGTATACAATATGGCTTACTTTTGCAAAACATGTACAGGTCCTGTGATATAAAGTGACAGGGCCAGGCTCAGTGGCTCAGCCTGTAATCCCAGTACTTTGGGAGGCCAAGACAAGTGGATTGCCTGAGTCCGTGGGACCCACCTGAGCAACTTGGTGAGACCTTATCTCTACAATAAATAAAAAATTAGCCGGGCATAGTAGCGCACACCTGTAGTTCCGGCTACTTGGAAGGCTGAGGCGGAAGGATGGCTAGAGCCCAGCAGGTCGAGGCCGTGGTGGCCGAGAGAGTGCCACTGCACTCCAGTCTGGGTGACAGAGTGAGACTCCAACTCAGAGATAAATAAATAAATAAATAAAAGTGACAGGATTTTGCATATGAATGCTGATTGTTCGGGTTTTTGTTTTTTCTTAAAAATATCTTTTGATGAAGCAAGAATGTAAAGTTTTCTGGGTAGAGAACATTTTTTTTTTTTTTGAGTTGGAGTCTCACTCTGTCGCCCAGACTAGAGTGCAGAGGCACACTCCCAGCCACTGCATCCTCGGCCTGCTGGGTTCCAGCGATCCTTCTGCCTCAACCTTCCAAGTAGCTGGAATTACAGGCACACGCCACCACGCCGTACTAATTTTTTTGATTTATTGTAGAGATGAGGTCTCGCCAAGTTGCCCAGGCAGGTCTCGAACCCGCGGGCTCTGGCAATTCACTCACCTTAGCCTCCCCAAACACGGGAGTAAAGGCTGAGCCACTGAGCCTGGCCGGCAGAGAACATTTGTAGTATTATGAATAAATAATTTAGTACCAAATTTTGCTTTAAAGACTTTACTTCAAAAAAAAATTTTTTTTAGTTGGGGTCTCACTCTGTTGCCCAGGATGGAGTGCAGCTCACTGCAGCCTTGACCTTCTGGACTCAGAGCGATCCCTCTGCCTCAGCCTCCAGAGTAGCTGGGACTACAGGCACATGTCACCACACCTAATTTGTTTTTTTCTTTTTTTGGTAGAGACGAAGTCTCATTATGTTGCCTAGGCTGATCTTGGACTCCTGGGTTCATGCAATCCTCCCATGTTGGCCTCCCAAAGTGCTGGGATTACAAGCATAAGCAGCCATGCCCAGCCACTTCAAATTAATATACCTGGATCCCTCACAGGGTCAAAAGATTACTGAAGTTCAGAACTTTTACCTAGAATGGAATAGTCAAAACAGAAGTGCTGTGTTTATTTATGGTTAGTAGTTCAACTACTTTGAAGCACTGAATTTGGTATATTCAATTGTTTTTCAAAGCATTTGGCGAGGTGAGCTTACCCTAGGTTACTTTGAAAATATTTAAAAACTAGGAAAACATTTTTGAAGTTAATATATTATTAAAATATGTAGAATGGGCTGAGTGCGGTGGCCCATGCCTGCTATCTCAGCACTTTGGGAGGCAGAGGCAAGAGTATTGCCTGAGCTCAGGAATTCAAGACCAACCTGGGCAACTTGGCAAGACCTCATCTCTACAATTTAAAAAAAAAAACAAAAAACTTAATCTGGGCGTGGTGACTCACACCTGTAGTCTTCCAGCTACTTGGAAGACTGAGGCAGAAGAATTGCCTGAGCCCAGCAGGCCAAGGCTGCAGTGGCCATGAGCAAACCACTGCACGCCAGCCTGGAAAACGCAGTGAGACTCTGACTCAAAAACAAAAAACCAGGAAAACTTTTTTTGAAGTTAATATTTCCTGATTTAAAGTAAATAAAGCTATTATTAAAATATGTAGGGCAACCCCTTTGGGTCCCCTCCCACCATGAGAGCTTTTCTGTCTTCTCAATAAATCCTGCTTTCTCACTTAAAACAATAAATAAAATAAAATATGTAGAATTGACTGGGCATGGTGACTCACACCTATAATCTCAGCACTTTGGGAGGCAGAGGTGAGAGGATTGCCTTAGACCAGGGTTCGAGACCAGTCTGAGCAACTTGGCAAGACCTCATCTCTAAAATAAATAAAATAAATAAAAATTAGCTGGGCGTGGTGGCTTACGCCTGTAGTTCTACTATATATATATGTACATATATATAGAACATATATATATATACACATATATATGTAGAATAAACAGTATCTAAGTGAACTAATTAATTTTTCTAACTTACTCTTTCTGTGGTACCCATGAATGTTTCATTTATGAACCTGTAGCAAGACAGCCTTTCTGTGACTCCTCTAAGACCTGCCCGAATTGCCTATCAGTCTGCTGGTGAAACTGTTGGGCATTTGCAAAAGCCACCCGTTGGCAGCCTTAAGTGCTTCACTTGTCAGCAGGCGGGGAGGCCTGCAGAGTCCCAGCTCTTGGGCTTTAGCAGACTCAACCTATAAATTGTCATTCCTACCCGCGTGGAGGGGATGCGAGCAGATTATATTTTCGTAGGTGAGTGGCTTCCTCTAGACTCTAGGGGGCAGCAGAGACACGAGAATGACAAGTCTGCGTGCATCTCTCTGGACAGAGCCCGAGCTCCAGAGGAAAACCAGCCACCCTCGGGTGTCTCATCTCTGCCTCAACTCCAGATTCAGAGCTGACAGCTCGAGGCTGTTGGTTTTCTGTTTTATGGAGCAGCCGGAAAGAGGCAACAGCTTTACTGGCTGTGCCATTGTCCCTCCTCTCCACCCTGTGCGGGTGTGTCCTCTGTGTGCGCCTCCCCACTGACAATGATCAATTCTTCTTCCCACTTCTCAAATTGCAACCATACCCCTCAGGCATGAGAAGGCCTTCAGGAATCATTCCATGCCTCTTCTCTTGGGCTCAGCCCTCATCCTGGGCTATTGCAGTTGTGTCCTCACCGCCAGCCCTGTTTTATTATTTTTATCCTTTTGAGACAGGATCTAGATCTGTTGCCCAGGCTGGAGAGCAGTGGTACGATTGTGGCTTACCACTGCCTTGACTTCCTTGGCTTAGGTGGGCAATCCTTCTGCCTCTGCCTCCCAAGGAGCTGGGACTACAGATGTGCACCACCACGCCTGGCTAATCTTTTGATTTTTTGTAAAGATGAGGTCTCAGTACATTTCCCAGGCTAGTCTCAAACTCCTGGGCTCAAGCAGTCCTCCCACCTCAGCCTTCCAAAGTGCTGGGATGACAGGCATGAACCACCACATCCTGTTCCCTAATTTACTCCTGAGACTGTACATATCTCTGTCAGATTACTCTCTAAAGCTCATTGTAGCCTCCAACCTCTGGTCTCCCCAAAAGGTCCTCCACCCTTCATGATTTGACCCTTTCTAATATCTCTAATTGTCTCTTTTTCTACCCCTGGGTAAAAATAGCATGTCAGTCTTCTGCCACTGTACTGAGGAATGCTCTCACACATCTCTGTGTCTGTTTTTGTTTTCTAGACCTTTATTAAGGAGCCACTGTGAGCCCCGTTTCCTCCATGGGAAGCCTTTCTCACTATCTAAGCTCTCAGGCCTCGGTTTCTTCCTTGAGGCTCTTCAGTACACATTGCTGGTACCATTCATTTCATGTAACATTTTGCCACCTTTGTGGCCCTTTGTTGACATCTCTGTATTTATAATGTTTGAATTTTTTAATTATTTTATTTTATTTTGAGTCAGGGTCTCACTCTGTCACCCAGGCTGGAGTGCAGTGGCACCATCATGGCTCACCGCCGCCTCGACCTCCTGGGCTCAGGTGATCTTCTGCCTCAGCCTCTCAAGTAGTTGGGCCCACAGGTGTGTGCCACCATACACAGTTAATTTTTTGATTTTTTTTTGTAGAGACGAGGTCTCATTACACTGTCCAGGCTGAACTCAAATTCCTGGGCTCAAGCAATCCTCCCACCTTGGTCTTCCAAAGTGCATGAGTCATCACACCTGGCCTATTACTATTATTTTTATCATCATATTATTATTTGTTCTTTTCAAATTCTGAAATAACCTCCCCTAAAGGTAGTCATCACTCTAGGTAATCATTCTTCTGCCTTTCTTTGTAATTTTATATGTCTGAATAAATAATTAAGTATTGTTTAGTTTTGAGTGACTTTGAACTTTATATAAATGGAATTGTATTAAATATATTTGTCTGTGACTTTTTTTTTTTGAACTGGAGTCTCGCTCTGTCACCCAAGCCAGAGAACAGTGGCACGCTCACAGCCACTGCAGCCTCCACCTGCTGGGCTCAGGAGATCCTTCTGCCTCAGCCTTCCAAGTAGTGGAACTACAGTAGTGGTATTAGTCACCATGCCTGGCTAATTTCTTTATTTTTGTACAGATGAGTCTCACCATGTTGCCTAGGCTGATCTCGAACCCCTGGCCTGAGACAATCCTCTCATCTCTGTCTGCCAAAGTGATGAGATTACAGTCATGAGCCACTGTGCCTGGCTTCTAACTCGATTTAATTTAACATTCAAACCCTGATTCATACACATGAATTCTGAATTCATGCATTCATATGTCGCTGTACATAGTTGTGTTTCATTCATCTTCATTGCTGTGTAGTATTCCAATGACGTTATCACAGTAGCAATTCCCATAGTCTGTTTTCTGTTGATAGACATTTAAGAAAGTTCCAGTTGTTTTTGTTTTTTTCCCCCATGGCGAACAGTGCTGCTATAAACAATGTTGGTGTCACTGAACTTTCTAGTTTTTGCAGCCACATGAGTGTTAAGTGGTATGTTGCTTTATTTTCTACTTTCCTCATTACTGATGTTTCAGAACACCTCTTCCTATGCTGATTGTTAGGTTTTCACATCGATAATTTGTTTTTTGACTGGTTCTCTTTTTTCATTGATTTGTAGGTTTTTCTCATTTATTTTAGGTTTTTTTCTATTTTAGACATCCTAATGCAATAATTGACTTTATGACGTCCATTGTTAACAGAAATTCTGAATTTTGGTATAACCAGATATATCTCCCCCTCCCACCCCCGATGGTTTTGCTTTTGCAATTTTTAAGATAATTTTTTTCAGCTTCTGATTACAAACATATTCTTATGCATTTTCTTCTATTAACTTTCTAGTTTTAACATAACATTTAGGTTTCCAACATATCTGCCAGCCACCTTCATATGTAGTATTGGGCAGGGATCCAGCAAGCAGGCCCATGTTTTCAACTATGACTCCTCTTTCCTCTGTGGTGCCATTGTTCTCTTTCGCTCCCCTCACCAAACACAGCACTCTGCTTCTGGGCTCTTTATAATGTGGCTTTCTGTGTGAGCCTTTTTTAGTGTTAACATAAGTTTTATTCTTTTCTTTTCCATAAGGTCTCTCACAGCTTTGTATGTTTGTTCTGATGTATTTAAGAATTTTTTGCTGGGCTCGGTGGCTCAGCCTGTAATCCCACACTTTGGGGGGCCAAGGTGAAGGGATTACCTGAGTCCGCGGGTTCGAGACCCGCCTGGGCAACTTGGCGAGACCTCATCTCTACAATAAATAAAAAATTAGCCGGGTGTGGTAGTGTGCGCCTGTAGTTCCAGCTACCTGGAAGGCTGAGGCGGAAGGATCGCCGGAGCCCCGCGGGTTGAGGCTGCAGTGGCTGGGAGCCGCCACTACACTCCAGTCTGGGAGACAGAGTGAGACTCCAACTCAAAAAAAAGAAAAATAATTTTTTATGGTATTGTAAGTGGTGTCTTTTTAAAATGTACATTTTTGAACTGCTCTCAAATGCAAACATGTAGTTGATTTTTTTATGGATTTGGGGTTTAGCAATCTTCTTAAACTTTCTTACTAGTCTAAAGAGCTAGCAGTAGATTCTTTAGGAATTTCCTCATAGGTAATCATAATACATACAAATGGCAATGTAATTTCTTTCTAATTATTATATTGTAACACCTTTTATTTCCTTTTCTTGTCTTACTGAACTGGCTAGGATTTTTTTCTGCATCCTTTGAGGTGGGTCATTTTTTTTTTAATATCCCTTTGTAAGTAAATTACTTGGATTTTTCTAAATTTGAAAACATTCTTTTATTTCTGAAATTAATTCATCTTTGTCATAGCGATCTTTTCTTATTCATTGGTAGAATTGGTTGGTTAATATTTTGCTTAAAATGTTTGCATCTATATGAATGCATATACCAACATTTTTCAATTTTGGCATATATCATGAAATACCTTCTAGGTTTCTACAAATAGCTTTCAGTTTCTTGTGGTGTAAAAAATCTCACTGTAACTTTTTTATGTGTATGCACAGATTAATCCAAAGCTCGAGGTCATCGATCTTCAGATCTCTGCTCCTCCTGTTGTGGATATCCTTTCTTTTGATTCTACCACCGTAAGTTTTTTTTTTTTTTCCTTCTTCTAATATTTAAGCAGTATTTAATTATTTGATTTGATCCATTTTTCTTAAAAAGCGTGAGGGGAGAAGATAAAATGTGGGCCAAGTAAGTAACCTAACATTTTAGTCGAGGAAGAATTTAGTACAAAAATTTTGTGTTGACTTTGAGATATAGTGTATTGATATTGAGATACCTTTTATTGCCATTGAGATACATTGTATTGCCATTGAGATACAATGTATTTCAAAAACACTGACAATATTTCTAAATAGCCACTAGGGGGAGCAGCACCAATTTCCAGGAAAGTTTTACTTTGAGTCCCTGAGCTCAGTCTAATCCCTACCCACTGTCTCACCCACTAAGATGCCACCCAGTTGACAGTCCACGTGCTGTGGCAGAGCAGATGCCCTACTGTGTTATTTGATCTTCAGAGGTGCTAAACTTGCTTCCAGTCTTTTCCTTAGAAGCTGTAAGAAAAGCTATCACTTCCCTTTATCTCTTTAAATGGATTACCTAGAAATAAGTATTTCTTTTTTTTCTTTTTTTTTAAATCAAAGTTTTACTCTGTTGTCCAGGCTGGAGTGCAGTGGCTTAGTCATGGCTCACTGCAGCCCTGACATCCTGCCTCAGTCTCCCAGGTAGCTGGAACTACAGGCTCCCATCCCCATGTCTGGCTAGCTCTTTGGTTTGTTAGAGAAATAGGGTCTTGCTATGTTGCCTAAGCTCCTCTCAAACTCCTGGGCTCAAGCAGTCCTCCTACCTCGGCCTCCCAAAGTGCTGGGTTTACAAGCATGAGCCACTGCACCCAACCAAGAAGTGTTTCTCATAGTAGCAATTTTGTTTATAAAATTGCATATATATAATTTATTCAGTGTATTCAAAGTTCAAAGACTGAGAGCTGTAGCTTTTCACTCACAGAGTCTTCTTAATCTTTTCGAGGCAAATCATTGCTCCAGTTGATCCTGCTGGTTGGTGCAAGTGAGTAGTAAGATCTAATGGGAAGAACACGTGGTCTTTGGTGACACTGCTATTATGGCATCAGTTTAGTTCAATACTTTGGGTCAAATTTTAATATATGAACAACAACAAAAAGAAATGAAAAGAAAAATCCCTGACGTTAGGATATTATAAGCTCTCCAATGGATTTCAAGAACAGTACTTATTGGAGAGGGATTCTACAGAGGACTGGTCCATTTTGAATCTCTTCTGTTCCAGAAAGTGCTCTAAATTGTTCAAGAGTCCTTTCAGTGTTCATCTGTAGCGGAGAAGACTCCCAGATCTCTCACAAAAAAACGTCAGCAACAAAAACCAAGAGAGGGCAGCCGAGGGGCTGATTGTCAAAGGGAATTCCAGGAACTGCTGGTGACAACTAGGACTTCAAGCCAATCTGTGGTCTTGTTTCTTACATTATTCGTATCTATAAAGTAACTGACGGCATCTCTGCATTAACAACTGACTTAGGAAATTAAAAGTTAACTAAACATCTAAAACTTGCCACAGTTTAGCTTATCTTATACTAGGTGTTCAATACATGCATTTCAGTGAATTAATTAATGTGCACATTGTAGAAACATGAAAATTCTGGTGAGTTGGGTTGTTTCCCACGTAGTGAGAGAGAGCAGAGGATAAGAGGCTTGTGAGATTTGCTGCCTCCAGGTGAGGTAGTCAGCATACTAAAACGAGTATTCCTGGCCTAGAAAATATCACAGATCATTAAAAAGTCTCTGGTCCACCTTCTACTCTCCCTGCCAGCACCTGTCACACTTCACGAAGCCTCATGCCTGCAACATCGACACAGTCTGGACGGACGGTGCCACAGGAGTTGGCATAACAGTCTCTGAGTGAGGAACAGCAGTATGTCGACCCTGGATCCTCACTTAGTGATACCCAAATCAACTGGCCTCCATTGTAGGGCCCTGACTCAGGGGATATGTATATGGGGGACATTGGGAGGACAATTTTGTGTAACAGACATGTGGCATTTAACAGTTGTGCTGCAAAGCAGAAAACTAAAATTGAAAAGTATGGTTATTAGTTGTAAGGGATAATACTAGCCTGATTTATACAAAATTGTCATTTTGTAGGCAAAAATAGTCTAACATCAGTGACTTTACATGGTTTCACCCAATACAGACTTTGAGTTGTGCACTCAATGCTATATAAAAACCAAGCAAGCAAGCAAGAAAAAGGACAGTAAGATCTTGTTTGCTGTACATTGGTTTGGGATCATGCTAGTGAAGTCCCATCTGGATAAATTCTTTGACAATCTGGAAGTTGCTTGCTTTCAGGCAAGGACCAAGGATTTCATTTTCCCAGGCCATTCTGAAGACGTGAATACTCAAAAAGAATTTCAATTCGTAAAAGGATATCTCAAAAGGGTTTTCCTTTAAAATTTCAATGTATACCTTTTTCTTTTAGTTCAGTGAGAGATAATTGGTTAGAGAACTAAAGGGGAATTACTTTTTTAACTGTTTACTTTTCCTTGAACACAGTGGTAAATAATTATTGATCGATAGCCCCTCTCTCCATTGACGGTTTCTCTCTTGGCTTCTGCACAACCAGTCAGACATAATTGTACAGGAGGTTTGTGTCTGCTTTGGCAGAAGCACAATTGTGTTGTTTTTTGGTGTGCACTTTTCACAAGATTGTCATTTTAAAACCCAGAGACATTGGAAACCCAAACAGGCAGTGTTTAAAGGTAGTTTTTGTTTTTGTTATTATGGTTACTTTTTCTTTTTGTGGTTTGTTCATTTGGTTTTTATAGATTGGAGGGAAGTTTCCTTAGAAATTAATATAGCCAAGATGGGATGTTAAATAATTACTCTTTAAACCTTAATTTGCCAAATTTCTTGGTAGCATAAAAGCAGGTTTGTCCTGATATAAGGAACAGCTGGCTTCTGTTCCCACTTTTGCTTGATTCAGTGTTCTCTTCTGGATGAGTTGGAGACCTGAGTGTGTGGATATGTGTGCTCAGATATCTTCTCACTGCAGGGAGGAAATCGTGGCACGTAACATAATAATTGGTATTTCTGTACCTTGCACTTGTGTCTCTAATGCCAGGCAGGAAATTTGATACAATATTTGGGGATCAAAATAAGCTGCTACCAATCTGGATTTTTAAAGCATTGTTAGGGGGGGAAAAATGTCTCTGTGACAGGATTATACTGGCTACCTGCCGCGTAGTCATAGTTTAGAAATGATGATCTCAGATTCCTGAGTCTTGATTCTGATCATATTAAGTCACTTATTATATACTAATTTTCTAAAGATTATTTAGTTCAAGATTTCACTTGAGTTTTTTGATGTTTTCATTCATTTGGTTGGAACTAGACCAAGTTCCTGTCTTCAAAATCATAAGGTCACTTGGGCATGAGCATTGACATGCGAGGCCACTTGGGATGGCAGATCACACCTCCTCACCCTGAAGATGTGCAAGATAGGGGTTTCTGTCTTGTATCCTCATACAGAGTTTTAATTTTAACTAAACTTAAATACAATTTATTTTGAAATACGCTGGGATTATCAATTTTTTTGTTATCTTTAGGAAAATTCTATTCTTAAATGTTAATGTGTTAATTTGATTATTATTTGTCCTGTAAATGAACAAAATGAAGTTAGGAATCCTGCTGTTGTTCCTTAATTGCCGAAATACTGGCTTCTTCTCAGAGACTGTTTCAGGGTTCCTCTCCATCCTGGCAACTGTGCAGACCTTGAATGTCATGTATATACCTCTCTTTAAAATCGGGGCAGTACTTCAAGTCCAATTAGTTATTTACAGTGAACTTGCAATTACATTATGGAAAAAATCCAAGGGTCTACTGTCCCTTGTTGCTCCATCAGCCATGGTGCAAGAAGGCATCCCATGAGGTACTGAGGGGATGGGACCAGCCGGAGAGAAATAATGGATATGAAACAAAAGTCGGTTTCAGTCCACTAGATGCCAAATGTACGTGATTGTCAATGACAGGTTTTTAATGGAAATATTCAGAAGAGGTCATTGGCGGGCTGGAGGAAGCTGGAGGACTTCTCTAGAAGAAAACCTTTGACTGCTTCTTGATCTGACTAGAGACAGGTGGGACTGTGACGGGTAAGGCAAGGTATCATTAGGTGCCTCGGAAGGAACTGCAGTATGGGCTGTGGTGATAACAGGGCATCCCTCTGGTTTTGAGGCTTGCCCAATTCAACATGTGGTAGATATCGGCAAATCCAGGGAGGATGGCCACTGGCATACATCCCTGCCTCTTGATAAATATTTATCAACTATTCTGCACCACTCTCCACTCTTGGCTTTAAAGAAAGTGAATAGAACAGAGACACCTGCCCCAGAGAAGCCTACATCCCAGAGATGGACGACTGACAGATTCATACAGGGGTGCAAAAATGAAGAAAGCACCGAAGGCAGAAAGGAAGAGGCTGCGGTTGTGGCATGACTAGGACACAAGTCATGTGACAGGTGACGTTGGAGTGAAGAACTGAAGGGAGCAAGTCTCAGGCCCTCTGGGAAGGGTACTGCAGGCCAGTTGGGGTGGTGACGAATAGAAAGCCAGATCCGGATGACATGGGAGCCCCTGGGGGGTTTCCTGCAGAGAAGGGCCATGATCTGACTTACCTCCTCACAGGTTCACTCCGGCTGCTGTGAAAACAAACCTAGGTGGTGATGGGGGAGGAGCCAGGAGACTAAATAGGAAGCTCATGGAATACGGGACAGGAGGCAACATGGGCCGGGCCCAGGGCGGCAGCCAAGGATGAGCGATCAGATTCTGGGTGTATGTTGAAGGCCGAGCCAAGAGGATTTCCTGACAGATTGAATGTCAGCCGTGGGATTCCCTGTCTCCTTTCCCCAGGGACAGTCAGGTGCAGCCCTGAGGAATCTCAGGACAGCTGAGGACATCTCTTGGCTCAGCGTCGTTTGGCGGGGGGCTGCTGAGAAAAAGGATTGTCCTCCATTCTAGGATCACGAAAGAGACCAGCTGGACCAGTGCAGAGATAACCGGCAGTCTTGTGACTTTAGGAAGGGCACTCTCCCTTCGTAAATGGCCCTCAGATTTGCATTTTTCAGCCAAGTTCATTGATTTTCCTCTCAGAACATTTTCTTTGCATCAGCCTATTGTTAGAAAGAAAAAGATGACACCCTTTCAGTTTGTCATGTGGTATATGCTACCTGAAAAATATTAATGTGCTGACAAAATGTATGAACTCACACAGAGTAAACTTGCAGATACAGAGAGAATATTTCCATGAATGTTGTGGCAACAGTTCATCCTGGTTACTAGACAACATTGCGTAACTAGTCAGAGTTATTTCAGTTCCTAACTGCTTATGTAAGCAAAGATTTGGAAAGACTAAAAGAACACAGTGTATGCAAACCTAAATGTCTTAGAACTCAAATTTATAACTTTGAAAGTGAAAAATGGTCATATGCAATATGAAGTTAAGTTTAAACTTCACAGCAGCGTGTATGTGGCATTTGACTTGTAAGTGTAGCGCAGGTCATTTCTGAAACTAGGTATGTCCGTCTGTAACTTTGTGACTGCTTGTGAAACTTTAGGGAGCAGACATTTGTGTGGTGTCTTTAAGCTTTGGCTCAGTGGCCCTGCCATGTGTCTCTCCTGCCTGACTCTAAGTGCGTGAAAGGAAACGAACTTCCGCATTTATAGGATCCAGGTTCTGGGCTCCCCGGCTGGTTCTTTCTCCACTGCATCCCTTTATTAAGACTTTTTGTCTTAACTTCAAATGATACTAAATATATCAAGTGAGATATGTTCATTTTTTAACACAAAAAATTAAATGTGAAATGCTAAGGTGCTTCATAAGGGTAAAAGGGGAATTTTTGTAAAGTTTGAGAAATAGTTTTAAAACATTCTCCTTTGAAATTGAAAGAAGTAATTAAATTGTCAAAGACATTTAAAAAGTAAGACACACATGATAACTAAGAGAAGGAAATGGGAAAAAACAATATTTTTACAGAACTCTTGCCATTTAGAAATAGAAAACATGCATTTATTTTTTCAGATACAATCTCTAAAATAGAGATAGGAGAAAAAATACTATAGATGGGGAAGAGGCTATTTCCTAGTTAGTTGGATTCTTACTTTTGAAGTACATCATGACCCATATATTATAAAAACTACCAACAGATGTGAATTTATGGCTGCCCTTTTAAAAACTGTGCTTTGGAATTGTTGAAAAATTAAAGTGTTGGTTAAAGGACCATGCTTTTTTTTTTTTTTTTAGGACAGAGACCTGGATAGTTGTAAAGTTTATTAAGACTATCACTATAACAAGAGATTATAGTGTGAATCAGGGGCCTTTTTCCCCTCCCCAAATAAAATATATGTTTTAATTTAAAAAATCATAATAATCACCTAGTCCCTGCTGTTTGATTAAAATATATCAAAAAATTTACTAATTTGAGTTTTTTCTCTTTAAATTTCAAAGTCACAGGCAAAGAAAACTTACATTAATGAATTCACCAAAAATGTTATGCTAATTAACATTTTAAAAATAGTCTTAGTTAAATAATACTTTAGGCAGTGAAACTGGTCCTTATTCCTGTTGATAAAGGTGATTTAGGACTTAGACTTTTCTCTCTTGAAATGTGTAGAGAAGAAAAAGGAAACTTTACAAAAGGTTTCTGAAGTATGCTGTCTGGAAGTTCCCCAGGGTCAAGGTTTCTTAGAATTTCCTTTAGAAGAGTAGCTCATTTCTTGGGAGGTGTCAAAGTTCCGGGTATCATTTCTGCCTCTGCTTTCTGAGCAGTGCCCTCTGCCTGTGGTGTCAGGTACCAGGGATGGGCCAGGCCTGGGACACACCGCCTGTCCGGTTCCCACAGCTGAGAGCCAGGCACGCCGACAATGCCTACAGCTCTCAGCCCACACAGCCAGCAGCAACTGGTTCCTTCCTCTTCCTGCGGAAGAGAAACATCCTCCGAGATGAGAAGAAATCCACCCCGAGGAATGTGGCCACAGCGGTGGGCCTTTCACACAGGAAATTGCTGCTTGGCTCTCTAGAAAGTGCTTGTCTCCTGGCCTGCCAGCCCGTCAGGAGCTTCCTGCTGTCCCAGAGGATGGTTTAGTAGGAGCTGAATGCCAGGGCTGCTGGGTTTCAGGGACAGAGAATGTATCTCTCAGCTGTTCTGTGTGTCTGTCCCCATCTTGTTCTGAGTTATTCAACACTGCGCAGAGAGTCAAGCTAGTCGGTTTCGCTGCATTCTTTATTTAGCCACTTGTCAGTTAATTATTTGATGAAAGTAGACAAGAAGTCTGCTCAAGTGCATTTTTTGGTCAATTCTTTGTACTTTACACTGTCGAGTTGTATAAAATATATTAGGGCTTCAGAGAGTCAACGCCTCATCATCTTAGTGAGCTGGCTACTGAGGCCCAGTGCTGGTCCGGACCTGGTTCTTTCTGTGTCTTTCCATCTCTTTGCTTTTGCTTTCTGAGACCATCAGGCATCAGTGGAAGATGTCATACTCTGCACAGTCATATAGCCTGACACACAGACAAAATGATGATGCTTTAAATCAGCCAACCAGCCCTATCACGTACCAAGGACTTGAATTGACTTTTACAGTTGGAGGAATGTTTTAGTAGAATTTGGTTTCCTTTTTTGTTTTCTTAATTCCTACTATATTTTGTTTTTATCTTGCTTGGGATAATGATGGCCAATACAAAGCCCAGTTTTTATATCATGCATACTTTTTAAACTGCTTTCACTTTCCAAATCACTAGAGAATTTTGGTGGGCTTCAGTGTTTATGGTAGCAAAATTCTTTTACTTTTGGTGTGTTTATTTGGACTGTTTTGCTGAAGCACTTAAGAGTTACTTGTTTGTTTAAGTTGAAGAGGAGATGGAGAAGGAATGCCCGGCATTTCCTCTTCCTTTTTAGAATGTCTTTTTAATGAACATTCTTCTCTCCTCCTCAGGAGCAAACCATCCTCACTCAGCAAGAGGCTCTCAGTGTCTCCTTCTTACTAGCCTAGCCTCTTGTCTTTGTTCCCAGCTCTAGGAGGTTGTTGTTTCATACATTTACTATCTCTATCTCAGAGCTCCCTTTTAGCCGTTACAGATTATGTGTTTAACCAGTTTCCTATATTAAATTCTCTCTGTTAAAATAACTGCTGGAAGCCAGGCTCGGTGGCTCAGCCTGTAATCCCACGCCTTTGGGAGGCTGAGGTGAGTGGATTGCCTGAGCCTGCGGGTTTGAGACCCGCCTGGGCAGCGAGACCTCATCTCTACAATAAATCAAAAAAATCAGCTGGGCGTGGCAGCGCATGCCTGTAATTCCGGCTACTGGGAAAGCTGAGGCGGAAGGATCACCGGAGCCCAGCAGGTCGAGGCTGCAGTGGCCGGAAGCGGCCACTGCACTCCAGTCTGGGCGACAGAGTGAGACTCCAACTCAAAAACCAAACAAAACAAAAAAAAAACTGCTGGACTTTCTGTTTTTCTGCTGGACCCTGAATGATACATTACAGTTAATTGTCCTGAAAAAATAAGATGTACACACAGATTTCTTATTTCTAATAAGGATACCTATTCCAGCACTGTTTGTGACAACAACAGCAGCAACAAAAGGATAAAAATCAAATGTCTTTTACAGGGCATTAGTTAAATAAAAGTATAGGATATCAGCAGGGGAATATTATACAGCCATCCCAACTACACACAATGTATGTGATCTGAATCCTCAGCCAGTGGGAAAATTGGTTTTTGTTTTATTTTGTTTTTTGAGTTGGAGTCTCACTCTGTCACACAGGCTGGTATGCAGTAGCACAATCACTGCCCACCACAGCCTTGACCTCCTGGGTGCAGGGGATCCTTCTGCCTCAGCCTCTGCAGTAGCTGGGACTAGGTGTGTGCCACCACACCTGGCTAATTTTTATTTTTTGTCGAGACGAGATCTTGCTGTGTTGCTCAAACTGGACTCAAACTCCTGGGCTCCAGCATTCTCCCTGGCTTAGCCTCCTAATGTGCTGGGATTATAGGTGTGAGACACCATGCACAGTTGGGAAAATTGTTATATAGTACATTAGTAAGACATTCGACATAACTTTAATATAGATGGAATATTGGACAATGGCATCCATGTTAACTTTTCTGATTTTGATATTCATACTGTGGTTATATAAGAGAATGATCAACCAGGCTCGGTGGCTCAGTCTGTAATCCCAAACTTTGGGAGGCTGAGGTGAGTGGATTGCCTGAGCCCACGGTTTCGAGACCCGCCTGGGCAACTTGGTGAGACCTCATCTCTACAATAAATCAAAAATTTAGCCAGACATGGTAGCGTGCACCTGTTCCAGCTCCTTGGAAGACTGAGGCGGGAGGATTGCCAGAGCCCAGCAGGTCAAGGCTGCAGTGGCTGAGAGCGGCCACTGCTGCACTCCAGTCTGGGTGACAGAGTGAGACTCCAACTCAAAAAAAAAAAAGAATGATCTTATTCTTACTGTAGTAATTGAGGTAAGAGAGCATGGTGTCTCAACTTCTCTCAAAAGATTCAGAAAAAAATAATCAAAATAGATAGATTGATAGAGAGATGTGGCAGAATGTCAACAATTGGTGAATCTGGATGAAGCTTATGTGTGAGTCCTTTTTATTATTCTTGTGACTTTTCTTTAAGTTGGAAATTTTTTCAAAATAAAAACTTAAAAACCAAAAAGTATGTTTCCTTATGTCACTAGTAATAATAGTGCTCTATACATCATATTTTCAAAGTACATAACCAACAATATGATTCAGATTTTTTTTTTTTTTTTTTTGAGTTGGAGTCTCACTCTGTCGCCCAGACTGGAGTGCAGTGGCCACTCCCGGCCAC